>NC_081183.1:55365894-55493671 GCF_029867415.1 Vicia villosa | reverse complement strand
ATATATTTTTTTCTCAAACAACTTTCACTGTCACCACGTTTCGTTACTAATTATTAATTTATTAAATATATTAAATGAAATAAACCCTAAAAAAAACTACATTCATTGTTTCCTACTTTTTAATTGATTTAAACCGATTAAACACACTAATTATTATTAAATATTAAATATATTAAATAAGATAAATCCTAAAAAAACTACTTCTTTCACCAACGTATTAATTCAAACCCTTGTTTCATTACCAGGTCAACTAACCATACATTCTTATTTTTTAAATCACAAACCCACGTTCTTTGATACTTGTTTTAAAACCCCATATCCAAATTCTAAACCCACGTTTTTTATAAATCATAAACCCATGTTACAAATCACAATCTCATTTTATTAATGCGTAACTCCTCCTCCTCCAGATTGGTATAAATTCAGTTCTCTTCCACCAAATTGGTATAAATTCATCTCTCCAATATTCAGCTTCTTTTCCATAGTTTATTCAATGGCACTTCCTATAATTACTTTCATTGATAACATTCACGCTGGAAAGATTGATTGGAATTTGAAGGTTCGATTCATTTGTATGTGGACTCAACCTGAATTCAAAAATCCATCTGAAACAAACAGTTTGGAGATGATTCTACTTGACGAAAAGGTATAAATATTTTATATTTTTAATTTCATAATAATATTTACAATCTATATTGATTTTTTTTGTATTTTCATCTTTTTTTCATTGTAGTATGGAAACATTCAGGCTACAGTGAAGAAAAGACTTATCACACAGTTTCAAGAATCCTTAAAGGAAGGTTCTACTTATTTAATTGAAAATGTCTTAGTTGCCAAAACTGAAATCAAAATTCAAACCGACAACACACAAGTTCAAATTGAACTTTATGGGAGCTACAAAGTGCAGTAACATAGTTGTGAATGAAATTCCAACAAATCATTTAGATTTTGTTGCTTTTTCATATATCCTCTCAGCTACAAATGGTGATAAATTACTTGGTATATATAATATTTTATATTTACTTTCACATTTTTTTATGAATTTACAAAAACAAACTTTATAATTCATTTGGCTCAATTTATATGTAATTTTTTTCTTAAATTTAACAGATGTAATTCCACATATTGTGGAAAAGGACAACATCAAACAAACTCCAAAGAATGGAAAAAACTACCAGATGATTAACATTGTTCTTGAGGATTTAGAGTAAGATTTAATAATAGTTTATCATTATATTTAATTACATAAATTAATTTATGGTATATATTTTTTTCTCAAACAACTTTCACTGTCACCACGTTTCGTTACTAATTATTAATTTATTAAATATATTAAATGAAATAAACCCTAAAAAAAACTACATTCATTGTTTCCTACTTTTTAATTGATTTAAACCGATTAAACACACTAATTATTATTAAATATTAAATATATTAAATAAGATAAATCCTAAAAAAACTACTTCTTTCACCAACGTATTAATTCAAACCCTTGTTTCATTACCAGGTCAACTAACCATACATTCTTATTTTTTAAATCACAAACCCACGTTCTTTGATACTTGTTTTAAAACCCCATATCCAAATTCTAAACCCACGTTTTTTATAAATCATAAACCCATGTTACAAATCACAATCTCATTTTATTAATGCGTAACTCCTCCTCCTCCAGATTGGTATAAATTCAGTTCTCTTCCACCAAATTGGTATAAATTCATCTCTCCAATATTCAGCTTCTTTTCCATAGTTTATTCAATGGCACTTCCTATAATTACTTTCATTGATAACATTCACGCTGGAAAGATTGATTGGAATTTGAAGGTTCGATTCATTTGTATGTGGACTCAACCTGAATTCAAAAATCCATCTGAAACAAACAGTTTGGAGATGATTCTACTTGACGAAAAGGTATAAATATTTTATATTTTTAATTTCATAATAATATTTACAATCTATATTGATTTTTTTTTTGTATTTTCATCTTTTTTTCATTGTAGTATGGAAACATTCAGGCTACAGTGAAGAAAAGACTTATCACACAGTTTCAAGAATCCTTAAAGGAAGGTTCTACTTATTTAATTGAAAATGTCTTAGTTGCCAAAACTGAAATCAAAATTCAAACCGACAACACACAAGTTCAAATTGAACTTTATGGGAGCTACAAAGTGCAGTAACATAGTTGTGAATGAAATTCCAACAAATCATTTAGATTTTGTTGCTTTTTCATATATCCTCTCAGCTACAAATGGTGATAAATTACTTGGTATATATAATATTTTATATTTACTTTCACATTTTTTTATGAATTTACAAAAACAAACTTTATAATTCATTTGGCTCAATTTATATGTAATTTTTTTCTTAAATTTAACAGATGTAATTCCACATATTGTGGAAAAGGACAACATCAAACAAACTCCAAAGAATGGAAAAACTACCAGATGATTAACATTGTTCTTGAGGATTTAGAGTAAGATTTAATAATAGTTTATCATTATATTTAATTACATAAATTAATTTATGGTATATATTTTTTTCTCAAACAACTTTCACTGTCACCACGTTTCGTTACTAATTATTAATTTATTAAATATATTAAATGAAATAAACCCTAAAAAAACTACATTCATTGTTTCCTACTTTTTAATTGATTTAAACCGATTAAACACACTAATTATTATTAAATATTAAATATATTAAATAAGATAAATCCTAAAAAAACTACTTCTTTCACCAACGTATTAATTCAAACCCTTGTTTCATTACCAGGTCAACTAACCATACATTCTTATTTTTTAAATCACAAACCCACGTTCTTTGATACTTGTTTTAAAACCCCATATCCAAATTCTAAACCCACGTTTTTTATAAATCATAAACCCATGTTACAAATCACAATCTCATTTTATTAATGCGTAACTCCTCCTCCTCCAGATTGGTATAAATTCAGTTCTCTTCCACCAAATTGGTATAAATTCATCTCTCCAATATTCAGCTTCTTTTCCATAGTTTATTCAATGGCACTTCCTATAATTACTTTCATTGATAACATTCACGCTGGAAAGATTGATTGGAATTTGAAGGTTCGATTCATTTGTATGTGGACTCAACCTGAATTCAAAAATCCATCTGAAACAAACAGTTTGGAGATGATTCTACTTGACGAAAAGGTATAAATATTTTATATTTTTAATTTCATAATAATATTTACAATCTATATTGATTTTTTTTTGTATTTTCATCTTTTTTTCATTGTAGTATGGAAACATTCAGGCTACAGTGAAGAAAAGACTTATCACACAGTTTCAAGAATCCTTAAAGGAAGGTTCTACTTATTTAATTGAAAATGTCTTAGTTGCCAAAACTGAAATCAAAATTCAAACCGACAACACACAAGTTCAAATTGAACTTTATGGGAGCTACAAAGTGCAGTAACATAGTTGTGAATGAAATTCCAACAAATCATTTAGATTTTGTTGCTTTTTCATATATCCTCTCAGCTACAAATGGTGATAAATTACTTGGTATATATAATATTTTATATTTACTTTCACATTTTTTTATGAATTTACAAAAACAAACTTTATAATTCATTTGGCTCAATTTATATGTAATTTTTTTCTTAAATTTAACAGATGTAATTCCACATATTGTGGAAAAGGACAACATCAAACAAACTCCAAAGAATGGAAAAAACTACCAGATGATTAACATTGTTCTTGAGGATTTAGAGTAAGATTTAATAATAGTTTATCATTATATTTAATTACATAAATTAATTTATGGTATATATTTTTTTCTCAAACAACTTTCACTGTCACCACGTTTCGTTACTAATTATTAATTTATTAAATATATTAAATGAAATAAACCCTAAAAAAACTACATTCATTGTTTCCTACTTTTTAGTTGATTTAAACCGATTAAACACACTAATTATTATTAAATATTAAATATATTAAATAATATAAATCCTAAAAAAACTACTTCTTTCACCAACGTATTAATTCAAACCCATGTTTCATTACCAGGTCAACTAACCATACATTCTTATTTTTTAAATCACAAACCCACGTTCTTTGATACTTGTTTTAAAACCCCATATCCAAATTCTAAACCCACGTTTTTTATAAATCATAAACCCATGTTACAAATCACAATCTCATTTTATTAATGCGTAACTCCTCCTCCTCCAGATTGGTATAAATTCAGTTCTCTTCCACCAAATTGGTATAAATTCATCTCTCCAATATTCAGCTTCTTTTCCATAGTTTATTCAATGGCACTTCCTATAATTACTTTCATTGATAACATTCACGCTGGAAAGATTGATTGGAATTTGAAGGTTCGATTCATTTGTATGTGGACTCAACCTGAATTCAAAAATCCATCTGAAACAAACAGTTTGGAGATGATTCTACTTGACGAAAAGGTATAAATATTTTATATTTTTAATTTCATAATAATATTTACAATCTATATTGATTTTTTTTTGTATTTTCATCTTTTTTTCATTGTAGTATGGAAACATTCAGGCTACAGTGAAGAAAAGACTTATCACACAGTTTCAAGAATCCTTAAAGGAAGGTTCTACTTATTTAATTGAAAATGTCTTAGTTGCCAAAACTGAAATCAAAATTCAAACCGACAACACACAAGTTCAAATTGAACTTTATGGGAGCTACAAAGTGCAGTAACATAGTTGTGAATGAAATTCCAACAAATCATTTAGATTTTGTTGCTTTTTCATATATCCTCTCAGCTACAAATGGTGATAAATTACTTGGTATATATAATATTTTATATTTACTTTCACATTTTTTTATGAATTTACAAAAACAAACTTTATAATTCATTTGGCTCAATTTATATGTAATTTTTTTCTTAAATTTAACAGATGTAATTCCACATATTGTGGAAAAGGACAACATCAAACAAACTCCAAAGAATGGAAAAAACTACCAGATGATTAACATTGTTCTTGAGGATTTAGAGTAAGATTTAATAATAGTTTATCATTATATTTAATTACATAAATTAATTTATGGTATATATTTTTTTCTCAAACAACTTTCACTGTCACCACGTTTCATTACTAATTATTAATTTATTAAATATATTAAATGAAATAAACCCTAAAAAAACTACATTCATTGTTTCCTACTTTTTAGTTGATTTAAACCGATTAAACACACTAATTATTATTAAATATTAAATATATTAAATAATATAAATCCTAAAAAAACTACTTCTTTCACCAACGTATTAATTCAAACCCATGTTTCATTACCAGGTCAACAAACCATACATTCTTATTTTTTAAATCACAAACCCACGTTCTTTGATACTTGTTTTAAAACCCCATATCCAAATTCTAAACCCACGTTTTTTATAAATCATAAACCCATGTTACAAATCACAATCTCATTTTATTAATGCGTAACTCCTCCTCCTCCAGATTGGTATAAATTCAGTTCTCTTCCACCAAATTGGTATAAATTCATCTCTCCAATATTCAGCTTCTTTTCCATAGTTTATTCAATGGCACTTCCTATAATTACTTTCATTGATAACATTCACGCTGGAAAGATTGATTGGAATTTGAAGGTTCGATTCATTTGTATGTGGACTCAACCTGAATTCAAAAATCCATCTGAAACAAACAGTTTGGAGATGATTCTACTTGACGAAAAGGTATAAATATTTTATATTTTTAATTTCATAATAATATTTACAATCTATATTGATTTTTTTTTGTATTTTCATCTTTTTTTCATTGTAGTATGGAAACATTCAGGCTACAGTGAAGAAAAGACTTATCACACAGTTTCAAGAATCCTTAAAGGAAGGTTCTACTTATTTAATTGAAAATGTCTTAGTTGCCAAAACTGAAATCAAAATTCAAACCGACAACACACAAGTTCAAATTGAACTTTATGGGAGCTACAAAGTGCAGTAACATAGTTGTGAATGAAATTCCAACAAATCATTTAGATTTTGTTGCTTTTTCATATATCCTCTCAGCTACAAATGGTGATAAATTACTTGGTATATATAATATTTTATATTTACTTTCACATTTTTTTATGAATTTACAAAAACAAACTTTATAATTCATTTGGCTCAATTTATATGTAATTTTTTTCTTAAATTTAACAGATGTAATTCCACATATTGTGGAAAAGGACAACATCAAACAAACTCCAAAGAATGGAAAAAACTACCAGATGATTAACATTGTTCTTGAGGATTTAGAGTAAGATTTAATAATAGTTTATCATTATATTTAATTACATAAATTAATTTATGGTATATATTTTTTTCTCAAACAACTTTCACTGTCACCACGTTTCATTACTAATTATTAATTTATTAAATATATTAAATGAAATAAACCCTAAAAAAACTACATTCATTGTTTCCTACTTTTTAGTTGATTTAAACCGATTAAACACACTAATTATTATTAAATATTAAATATATTAAATAATATAAATCCTAAAAAAACTACTTCTTTCACCAACGTATTAATTCAAACCCATGTTTCATTACCAGGTCAACAAACCATACATTCTTATTTTTTAAATCACAAACCCACGTTCTTTGATACTTGTTTTAAAACCCCATATCCAAATTCTAAACCCACGTTTTTTATAAATCATAAACCCATGTTACAAATCACAATCTCTTTTTATTAATGCGTAACTCCTCCTCCTCCAGATTGGTATAAATTCAGTTCTCTTCCACCAAATTGGTATAAATTCATCTCTCCAATATTCAGCTTCTTTTCCATAGTTTATTCAATGGCACTTCCTATAATTACTTTCATTGATAACATTCACGCTGGAAAGATTGATTGGAATTTGAAGGTTCGATTCATTTGTATGTGGACTCAACCTGAATTCAAAAATCCATCTGAAACAAACAGTTCGGAGATGATTCTACTTGACGAAAAGGTATAAATATTTTATATTTTTAATTTCATAATAATATTTACAATCTATATTGATTTTTTTTGTATTTTCATCTTTTTTTCATTGTAGTATGGAAACATTTAGGCTACAGTGAAGAAAAGACTTATCACACAGTTTCAAGAATCCTTAAAGGAAGGTTCTACTTATTTAATTGAAAATGTCTTAGTTGCCAAAACTGAAATCAAAATTCAAACCGACAACACACAAGTTCAAATTGAACTTTATGGGAGCTACAAAGTGCAGTAACATAGTTGTGAATGAAATTCCAACAAATCATTTAGATTTTGTTGCTTTTTCATATATCCTCTCAGCTACAAATGGTGATAAATTACTTGGTATATATAATATTTTATATTTACTTTCACATTTTTTTATGAATTTACAAAAACAAACTTTATAATTCATTTGGCTCAATTTATATGTAATTTTTTTCTTAAATTTAACAGATGTAATTCCACATATTGTGGAAAAGGACGACATCAAACAAACTCCAAAGAATGGAAAAAACTACCGGATGATTAACATTGTTCTTGAGGATTTAGAGTAAGATTTAATAATAGTTTATCATTATATTTAATTACATAAATTAATTTATGGTATATATTTTTTTCTCAAACAACTTTCACTGTCACCACGTTTCATTACTAATTATTAATTTATTAAATATATTAAATGAAATAAACCCTAAAAAAACTACATTCATTGTTTCCTACTTTTTAGTTGATTTAAACAGATTAAACACACTAATTATTATTAAATATTAAATATATTAAATAATATAAATCCTAAAAAAACTACTTCTTTCACCAACGTATTAATTCAAACCCATGTTTCATTACCAGGTCAACAAACCATACATTCTTATTTTTTAAATCACAAACCCACGTTCTTTGATACTTGTTTTAAAACCCCATATCCAAATTCTAAACCCACGTTTTTTATAAATCATAAACCCATGTTACAAATCACAATCTCTTTTTATTAATGCGTAACTCCTCCTCCTCCAGATTGGTATAAATTCAGTTCTCTTCCACCAAATTGGTATAAATTCATCTCTCCAATATTCAGCTTCTTTTCCATAGTTTATTCAATGGCACTTCCTATAATTACTTTCATTGATAACATTCACGCTGGAAAGATTGATTGGAATTTGAAGGTTCGATTCATTTGTATGTGGACTCAACCTGAATTCAAAAATCCATCTGAAACAAACAGTTCGGAGATGATTCTACTTGACGAAAAGGTATAAATATTTTATATTTTTAATTTCATAATAATATTTACAATCTATATTGATTTTTTTTGTATTTTCATCTTTTTTTCATTGTAGTATGGAAACATTTAGGCTACAGTGAAGAAAAGACTTATCACACAGTTTCAAGAATCCTTAAAGGAAGGTTCTACTTATTTAATTGAAAATGTCTTAGTTGCCAAAACTGAAATCAAAATTCAAACCGACAACACACAAGTTCAAATTGAACTTTATGGGAGCTACAAAGTGCAGTAACATAGTTGTGAATGAAATTCCAACAAATCATTTAGATTTTGTTGCTTTTTCATATATCCTCTCAGCTACAAATGGTGATAAATTACTTGGTATATATAATATTTTATATTTACTTTCACATTTTTTTATGAATTTACAAAAACAAACTTTATAATTCATTTGGCTCAATTTATATGTAATTTTTTTCTTAAATTTAACAGATGTAATTCCACATATTGTGGAAAAGGACGACATCAAACAAACTCCAAAGAATGGAAAAAACTACCGGATGATTAACATTGTTCTTGAGGATTTAGAGTAAGATTTAATAATAGTTTATCATTATATTTAATTACATAAATTAATTTATGGTATATATTTTTTTCTCAAACAACTTTCACTGTCACCACGTTTCATTACTAATTATTAATTTATTAAATATATTAAATGAAATAAACCCTAAAAAAACTACATTCATTGTTTCCTACTTTTTAGTTGATTTAAACAGATTAAACACACTAATTATTATTAAATATTAAATATATTAAATAATATAAATCCTAAAAAAATACTTCTTTCACCAACGTATTAATTCAAACCCATGTTTCATTACCAGGTCAACAAACCATACATTCTTATTTTTTAAATCACAAACCCACGTTCTTTGATACTTGTTTTAAAACCCCATATCCAAATTCTAAACCCACGTTTTTTATAAATCATAAACCCATGTTACAAATCACAATCTCTTTTTATTAATGCGTAACTCCTCCTCCTCCAGATTGGTATAAATTCAGTTCTCTTCCACCAAATTGGTATAAATTCATCTCTCCAATATTCAGCTTCTTTTCCATAGTTTATTCAATGGCACTTCCTATAATTACTTTCATTGATAACATTCACGCTGGAAAGATTGATTGGAATTTGAAGGTTCGATTCATTTGTATGTGGACTCAACCTGAATTCAAAAATCCATCTGAAACAAACAGTTCGGAGATGATTCTACTTGACGAAAAGGTATAAATATTTTATATTTTTAATTTCATAATAATATTTACAATCTATATTGATTTTTTTTGTATTTTCATCTTTTTTTCATTGTAGTATGGAAACATTTAGGCTACAGTGAAGAAAAGACTTATCACACAGTTTCAAGAATCCTTAAAGGAAGGTTCTACTTATTTAATTGAAAATGTCTTAGTTGCCAAAACTGAAATCAAAATTCAAACCGACAACTCACAAGTTCAAATTGAACTTTATGGGAGCTACAAAGTGCAGTAACATAGTTGTGAATGAAATTCCAACAAATCATTTAGATTTTGTTGCTTTTTCATATATCCTCTCAGCTACAAATGGTGATAAATTACTTGGTATATATAATATTTTATATTTACTTTCACATTTTTTTATGAATTTACAAAAACAAACTTTATAATTCATTTGGCTCAATTTATATGTAATTTTTTTCTTAAATTTAATAGATGTAATTCCACATATTGTGGAAAAGGACGACATCAAACAAACTCCAAAGATTGGAAAAAACTACCGGATGATTAACATTGTTCTTGAGGATTTAGAGTAAGATTTAATAATAGTTTATCATTATATTTAATTACATAAATTAATTTATGGTATATATTTTTTTCTCAAACAACTTTCACTGTCACCACGTTTCATTACTAATTATTAATTTATTAAATATATTAAATGAAATAAACCCTAAAAAAACTACATTCATTGTTTCCTACTTTTTAGTTGATTTAAACAGATTAAACACACTAATTATTATTAAATATTAAATATATTAAATAATATAAATCCTAAAAAAATTACTTCTTTCACCAACGTATTAATTCAAACCCATGTTTCATTACCAGGTCAACAAACCATACATTCTTATTTTTTAAATCACAAACCCACGTTCTTTGATACTTGTTTTAAAACCCCATATCCAAATTCTAAACCCACGTTTTTTATAAATCATAAACCCATGTTACAAATCACAATCTCTTTTTATTAATGCGTAACTCCTCCTCCTCCAGATTGGTATAAATTCAGTTCTCTTCCACCAAATTAGTATAAATTCATCTCTCCAATATTCAGCTTCTTTTCCATAGTTTATTCAATGGCACTTCCTATAATTACTTTCATTGATAACATTCACGCTGGAAAGATTGATTGGAATTTGAAGGTTCGATTCATTTGTATGTGGACTCAACCTGAATTCAAAAATCCATCTGAAACAAACAGTTCGGAGATGATTCTACTTGACGAAAAGGTATAAATATTTTATATTTTTAATTTCATAATAATATTTACAATCTATATTGATTTTTTTTGTATTTTCATCTTTTTTTCATTGTAGTATGGAAACATTTAGGCTACAGTGAAGAAAATACTTATCAAACAGTTTCAAGAATCCTTAAAGGAAGGTTCTACTTATTTAATTGAAAATGTCTTAGTTGCCAAAACTGAAATCAAAATTCAAACCGACAACTCACAAGTTCAAATTGAACTTTATGGGAGCTACAAAGTGCAGTAACATAGTTGTGAATGAAATTCCAACAAATCATTTAGATTTTGTTGCTTTTTCATATATCCTCTCAGCTACAAATGGTGATAAATTACTTGGTATATATAATATTTTATATTTACTTTCACATTTTTTTATGAATTTACAAAAACAAACTTTATAATTCATTTGGCTCAATTTATATGTAAACTTTTTCTTAAATTTAATAGATGTAATTCCACATATTGTGGAAAAGGACGACATCAAACAAACTCCAAAGATTGGAAAAAACTACCGGATGATTAACATTGTTCTTGAGGATTTAGAGTAAGATTTAATAATAGTTTATCATTATATTTAATTACATAAATTAATTTATGGTATATATTTTTTTCTCAAACAACTTTCACTGTCACCACGTTTCATTACTAATTATTAATTTATTAAATATATTAAATGAAATAAACCCTAAAAAAACTACATTCATTGTTTCCTACTTTTTAGTTGATTTAAACAGATTAAACACACTAATTATTATTAAATATTAAATATATTAAATAATATAAATCCTAAAAAAATTACTTCTTTCACAAACGTATTAATTCAAACCCATGTTTCATTACCAGGTCAACAAACCATACATTCTTATTTTTTAAATCACAAACCCACGTTCTTTGATACTTGTTTTAAAACCCCATATCCAAATTCTAAACCCACGTTTTTTATAAATCATAAACCCATGTTACAAATCACAATCTCTTTTTATTAATGCGTAACTCCTCCTCCTCCAGATTGGTATAAATTCAGTTCTCTTCCACCAAATTGGTATAAATTTATCTCTCCAATATTCAGCTTCTTTTCCATAGTTTAATCAATGGCACTTCCTATAATTACTTTCATTGATAACATTCACGCTGGAAAGATTGATTGGAATTTGAAGGTTCGATTCATTTGTATGTGGACTCAACCTGAATTCAAAAATCCATCTGAAACAAACAGTTCGGAGATGATTCTACTTGACGAAAAGGTATAAACATTTTATATTTTTAATTTCATAATAATATTTACAATCTATATTGATTTTTTTTGTATTTTCATCTTTTTTTCATTGTAGTATGGAAACATTTAGGCTACAGTGAAGAAAATACTTATCAAACAGTTTCAAGAATCCTTAAAGGAAGGTTCTACTTATTTAATTGAAAATGTCTTAGTTGCCAAAACTGAAATCCAAATTCAAACCGACAACTCACAAGTTCAAATTGAACTATATGGGAGCTACAAAGTGCAGTAACATAGTTGTGAATGAAATTCCAACAAATCATTTAGATTTTGTTGCTTTTTCATATATCCTCTCAGCTACAAATGGTGATAAATTACTTGGTATATATAATATTTTATATTTACTTTCACATTTTTCTTATGAATTTACAAAAACAAACTTTATAATTCATTGGGCTCAATTTATATGTAATTTTTTTCTTAAATTTAACAGATGTAATTCCACATATTGTGGAAAAGGACAACATCAAACAAACTCCAAAGAATGGAAAAAACTACCAGATGATTAACATTGTTCTTGAGGATTTAGAGTAAGATTTAATAATAGTTTATCATTATATTTAATTACATAAATTAATTTATGGTATATATTTTTTTCTCAAACAACTTTCACTGTCACCACGTTTCATTACTAATTATTAATTTATTAAATATATTAAATGAAATAAACCCTAAAAAAACTACATTCATTGTTTCCTACTTTTTAGTTGATTTAAACAGATTAAACACACTAATTATTATTAAATATTAAATATATTAAATAATATAAATCCTAAAAAAACTACTTTCACCAACGTATTAATTCAAACCCATGTTTCATTACCAGGTCAACAAACCATACATTCTTATTTTTCAAATCACAAACCCACGTTCTTTGATACATGTTTTAAAACCCCATATCCAAATTCTAAACCCACGTTTTTTATAAATCATAAACCCATGTTACAAATCACAATCTCTTTTTATTAATGCGTAACTCCTCCTCCTCCAGATTGGTATAAATTCAGTTCTCTTCCACCAAATTGGTATAAATTCATCTCTCCAATATTCAGCTTCTTTTCCATAGTTTATTCAATGGCACTTCCTATAATTACTTTCATTGATAACATTCACGCTGGAAAGATTGATCGGAATTTGAATGTAACACCCCATATATATTTGACTAGTATATTATGCATGAAACGTTAAAATTGATATTGAGTACATACAAAAGCTATGGATACAAGATGATCCATTTAGAATACAACATGAAATAATAATAATAATTACAAAACATGTGTCTTCAATGGATCTTGCACAGCGGAATGTCAAAACCAACGAGGTCTTCGAGCCAACACCACTTCCAAGTCTTCAGTCCAAACCTGTTACTGACCAAACGCTACTAACTGCACCTGAAAAAAATATAAGTTGATTGGGGTGAGATTACTAAATCTCAGTGAGTCCTCCTATCCTATGGGTCCTCTCGGTTCTACAGGGTACATGCATCAACAGAACCGAATCCACCATTGATCCGGGGTTTCTCCTCACATCCGGTACAAGTACGGAGCAAACACATGAATCGTCCACCATAGGAGTCATCATATCACAAGTACACAAATAGTATACAAACACGTATGCAGACCCATACCCATGTACGGGGAATCCAGAAGCGGTAACAACCAACTACCAAGGCTGCACACACACCCTCGGTGAGTAACCAAGTACCTATCGTCAAGAAGACTCGCACAAGACCCATCGCTAGATGAAACAGATAGATCCTATGTGGCATTCCATCTGTGACGAGTTATAGCGGTGACGTTGCCTACACGGCGTCACGGCCTCATCATCATCCATACGCAATATGGTATCCACAAGTGCGAATACGCCTAATTGACTGTACAAGCCCATCCGGTTAGGAGCCTAGTGGTGTAGCCTACATGGCACCACTATAGGTGAGTTATCCAAGTGATATCGCCTAATTGGCATCACAACTCCACCATACCAAGCACGCCGATGTATCACGCCTTTGGGAAACGCCCTGAAAGACCCCGCAGGTACATCGCAATGATAGCTCAGGTGTGCAAATCATACCAAGAACGCCAATGTCTCACGCCTTTGGGAAACGCCCTGAAAGACCCCGCAGGTACATCGCAATGATAGCTCAGGTGTGCAAATCATACCAAGAACGCCAATGTATCACGCCTTTGGGAAACGTCCTGAAAGACCCCGCAGGTACATCGCAATGGTATCTTTGGAACTAGTCCATACACAATGGTGCCTTACCACCTAGTAGTGGCCCACTTCGATTCTAGCATACCATACGCATAACAAGCATCAATCACACAATACAATCAATCCCGAATGTTTAACCGAAACAACGGGAATTAATATTCATTGTCACACAAGGCATCATGCCACAAACAAACAACCATCTCCGAACGTCAATCGAACGGACGGATAAACATAATATGATCATCATAAAGCATATCAATATAATGCATTAATTAATGATCCGCATATTGAGAATCAACACATCCATGATCATTAACATCATTAACATGTTCAATTATAATTAAACAAGTCTCACACGACTAAGGAGGCGTTCGGTTCTCTATTCGGAACAGAACTGCTCTCGGGGGAATTAGTAATGTAAAATCTCCCCCGACGAGGTTCACTAAGTAGGGTTCCAATATTATTAAATCACACATTCTGGTTTGGGGACCAATTTTATTAGAAAGTACACGTCGCTAGCTTTCCAACGATATAAAGTTTGCGCAATTCCGATACCCGAGCCGAAAGTTACGACTTTCTAAAGTTTGCTGATTTTTGCACTTTTGCCCAGGGTAACCGGTTACCCAGAAGCCAGTAACCGGTTACTGGCATGAAAAATGCCCAGAAACGCAAAATTACACAGGGTAACCGGTTACCCAGGATCCAGTAACCGATTACTCTGATGCAGAATCAATTTTCTGCGTTTTAGGAACTCTAAACCAGTCCCAAACAACCTGTAGATGATCCCCTACACTCCCAACTCAGTTCCAACGAAATCATGATATACAAACACAATTAGAAACATCAGCAGGTAAGGATTACATCAGATTAAACATGTTTTAGCAGTATTGATTCATATATCACTCACATTCCCAAAATCCCAAATGAAACCCCACATGCAAAACCCCAAGTTACTATCTAAGGACTCACCTTAGAGATGAAGAAGATGATGACAGAGCTGAAAGCAAGATGGAGATGTTGATAGAAGCAAAGTTGGGACAGAATCTGTTGCATGCAAGAATGGAGCTTGGACCAAATTGGGACTCTTCTCTTCTCTTCCTCTTCTTCCACGTTTTCTTCATCTACTCTCTATTCTCCCAAAATTATGGTTTTTAGAAGGAATGGAATAAGTAACCAAACACATCCTAATTCTATTTAAGGGTGAAAGTACTATAATGCCCCCATAGTTACTAATTGGTCTAATTGTTACATTAAGCCTACTAATAAAAGGTGTATTATATTTGTCTCACTAATCATATCATATTATATCAATGATAATAATTCGGACAATATAATACCGGGTATTACATTGAAGGTTCGATTCATTTGTTTGTGGACTCAACCTGAATTCAAAAATCCATCTGAAACAAACAGTTCGGAGATGATTCTACTTGACGAAAAGGTATAAATATTTTATATTTTTAATTTCATAATAATATTTACAATCTATATTGATTTTTTTTTGTATTTTCATCTTTTTTTCATTGTAGTATGGAAACATTTAGGCTACAGTGAAGAAAAGACTTATCACACAGTTTCAAGAATCCTTAAAGGAAGGTTCTACTTATTTAATTGAAAATGTCTTAGTTGCCAAAACTGAAATCAAAATTCAAACCGACAACTCACAAGTTCAAATTGAACTTTATGGGAGCTACAAAGTGCAGTAACATAGTTGTGAATGAAAATCCAACAAATCATTTAGATTTTGTTGCTTTTTCATATATCCTCTCAGCTACAAATGGTGATAAATTACTTGGTATATATAATATTTTATATTTACTTTCACATTTTTTTTATGAATTTACAAAAACAAACTTTATAATTCATTTGGCTCAATTTATATGTAATTTTTTTTCTTAAATTTAACAGATGTAATTCCACATATTGTGGAAAAGGACAACATCAAACAAACTCCAAAGAATGGAAAAAACTACCAGATGATTAACATTGTTCTTGAGGATTTAGAGTAAGATTTAATAATAGTTTATCATTATATTTAATTACATAAATTAATTTATGGTATATATTTTTTTCTCAAACAACTTTCACTGTCACCACGTTTCATTACTAATTATTAATTTATTAAATATATTAAATGAAATAAACCCTAAAAAAACTACATTCATTGTTTCCTACTTTTTAGTTGATTTAAACAGATTAAACACACTAATTATTATTAAATATTAAATATATTAAATAATATAAATCCTAAAAAAACTACTTCTTTCACCAACGTATTAATTCAAACCCATGTTTCATTACCAGGTCAACAAACCATACATTCTTATTTTTTAAATCACAAACCCACGTTCTTTGATACTTGTTTTAAAACCCCATATCCAAATTCTAAACCCACGTTTTTTATAAATCATAAACCCATGTTACAATTCACAATCTCTTTTTATTAATGCGTAACTCCTCCTCCTCCAGATTGGTATAAATCCAGTTCTCTTCCACCAAATTGGTATAAATTTATCTCTCCAATATTCAGCTTCTTTTCCATAGTTTATTCAATGGCACTTCCTATAATTACTTTCATTGATAACATTCACGCTGGAAAGATTGATTGGAATTTGAAGGTTCGACTCATTTGTATGTGGACTCAACCTGAATTCAAAAATCCATCTGAAACAAACAGTTTGGAGATGATTCTACCTGACGAAAAGGTATAAATATTTTATATTTTTAATTTCATAATAATATTTACAATCTATATTGATTTTTTTTTGTATTTTCATCTTTTTTTCATTGTAGTATGGAAACATTTAGGCTACAGTGAATAAAAGACTTATCACATAGTTTCAAGAATCCTTAAAGGAAGGTTCTACTTATTTAATTGAAAATGTCTTAGTTGCCAAAACTGAAATAAAAATTCAAACCGACAACTCACAAGTTCAAATTGAACTTTATGTGAGCTACAAAGTGCAGTAACATAGTTGTGAATGAAATTCCAACAAATCATTTAGATTTTGTTGCTTTTTCATATATCCTCTCAACTACAAATGGTGATAAATTACTTGGTATATATAATATTTTATATTTACTTTCACATTTTTTTATGAATTTACAAAAACAAACTTTCTAATTCATTTGGCTCAATTTATATGTAATTTTTTTCTTAAATTTAACTGATGTAATTCCACATATTGTGGAAAAGGACAACATCAAACAAACTCCAAAGAATGGAAAAAACTACCAGATGATTAACATTGTTCTTGAGGATTTAGAGTAAGATTTAATAATAGTTTATCATTATATTTAATTACATAAATTAATTTATGGTATATATTTTTTTCTCAAACAACTTTCACTGTCACCACGTTTCATTACTAATTACTAATTTATTAAATATATTAAATGAAATAAACCCTAAAAAAACTACATTCATTGTTTCCTACTTTTTAGTTGATTTAAACAGATTAAACACACTAATTATTATTAAATATTAAATATATTAAATAATATAAATCCTAAAAAAACTACTTCTTTCACCAACGTATTAATTCAAACCCATGTTTCATTACCAGGTCAACAAACCATACATTCTTATTTTTTAAATCACAAACCCACGTTCTTTGATACTTGTTTTAAAACCCCATATCCAAATTCTAAACCCACGTTTTTTATAAATCATAAACCCATGTTACAATTCACAATCTCTTTTTATTAATGCGTAACTCCTCCTCCTCCAGATTGGTATAAATCCAGTTCTCTTCCACCAAATTGGTATAAATTTATCTCTCCAATATTCAGCTTCTTTTCCATAGTTTATTCAATGGCACTTCCTATAATTACTTTCATTGATAACATTCACGCTGGAAAGATTGATTGGAATTTGAAGGTTCGACTCATTTGTATGTGGACTCAACCTGAATTCAAAAATCCATCTGAAACAAACAGTTTGGAGATGATTCTACCTGACGAAAAGGTATAAATATTTTATATTTTTAATTTCATAATAATATTTACAATCTATATTGATTTTTTTTTGTATTTTCATCTTTTTTTCATTGTAGTATGGAAACATTTAGGCTACAGTGAATAAAAGACTTATCACATAGTTTCAAGAATCCTTAAAGGAAGGTTCTACTTATTTAATTGAAAATGTCTTAGTTGCCAAAACTGAAATAAAAATTCAAACCGACAACTCACAAGTTCAAATTGAACTTTATGTGAGCTACAAAGTGCAGTAACATAGTTGTGAATGAAATTCCAACAAATCATTTAGATTTTGTTGCTTTTTCATATATCCTCTCAGCTACAAATGGTGATAAATTACTTGGTATATATAATATTTTATATTTACTTTCACATTTTTTTTATGAATTTACAAAAACAAACTTTCTAATTCATTTGGCTCAATTTATATGTAATTTTTTTCTTAAATTTAACTGATGTAATTCCACATATTGTGGAAAAGGACGACATCAAACAAACTCCAAAGAATGGAAAAAACTACCAGATGATTAACATTGTTCTTGACGATTTAGAGTAAGATTTAATAATAGTTTATCATTATATTTAATTACATAAATTAATTTATGGTATCTATTTTTTTCTCAAACAACTTTCACTGTCACCACGTTTCATTACTAATTATTAATTTATTAAATATATTAAATGAAATAAACCCTAAAAAAACTACATTCATTGTTTCCCTACTTTTTAGTTGATTTAAACAGATTAAACACACTAATTATTATTAAATATTAAATATATTAAATAATATAAATCCTAAAAAAACTACTTCTTTCACCAACGTATTAATTCAAACCCATGTTTCATTACCAGGTCAACAAACCATACATTCTTATTTTTTAAATCACAGACCCACGTTCTTTGATACTTGTTTTAAAACCCCATATCCATATTCTAAACCCACGTTTTTTTAAATCATAAACCCATGTTACAAATCACAATCTCATTTTATTAATGCGTAACTCCTCCTCCTCCAGATTGGTATAAATCCAGTTCTCCTCCACCAAATTGGTATAAATTCGTCTCTCCAATACTCAGCTTCTTTTCCATAGTTTATTCAATGGCACTTCCTATAATTACTTTCATTGATAACATTCACGTTGGAAAGATTGATTGGAATTTGAAGGTTCGATTCATTTGTATGTGGACTCAACCTGAATTCAAAAATCCATCTGAAACAAACAGTTTGGAGATGATTCTACTTGACGAAAAGGTATAAATATTTTATATTTTTAATTTCATAATAATATTTACAATCTATATTGATTTTTTTTTGTATTTTCATCTTTTTTTCATTGTAGTATGGAAACATTTAGGCTACAGTGAAGAAAAGACTTATCACACAGTTTCAAGAATCCTTAAACAAAGGTTCTACTTATTTAATTGAAAATGTCTTAGTTGCCAAAACTGAAATAAAAATTCAAACCGACAACACACAAGTTCAAATTGAACTTTATGGGAGCTACAAAGTGCAGTAACATAGTTGTGAATGAAATTCCAACAAATCATTTAGATTTTGTTGCTTTTTCATATATCCTCTCAGCTACAAATGGTGATAAATTACTTGGTATATATAATATTTTATATTTACTTTCACATTTTTTCATGAATTTACAAAAACAAACTTTATAATTCATTTGGCTCAATTTTTATGTAATTTTTTTCTTAAATTTAACAGATGTAATTCCACATATACTGGAAAAGGACATCAAACAAACTCCAAAGAATGGAAAAACTACCAGATGATTAACATTGTTCTTGAGGATTTACAGTAAGATTTAATAATAGTTTATCATTATATTTAATTACATAAATTAATTTATGGTATATATTTTTTTCTCAAACAACTTTCATTGTCACCACGTTTCATTACTAATTATTAATTTATTAAATATATTAAATGAAATAAACCCTAAAAAAACTACATTCATTGTTTCCTACTTTTTAGTTGATTTAAACAGATTAAACACACTAATTATTATTAAATATTAAATATATTAAATAATAGAAATCCTAAAAAAACTACTTCTTTCACCAACGTATTAATTCAAACCCATGTTTCATTACCAGGTCAACTAACCATACATTCTTATTTTTTAAATCACAAACCCACGTTCTTTGATACTTGTTTTAAAACCCCATATCCAAATTCTAAACCCACGTTTTTTATAAATCATAAACCCATGTTACAAATCACAATCTCATTTTATTAATGCGTAACTCCTCCTCCTCCTCCAGATTGGTATAAATTCAGTTCTCTTCCACCAAATTGGTATAAATTCATCTCTCCAATATTCAGCTTCTTTTCCATAGTTTATTCAATGGCACTTCCTATAATTACATTCATTGATAACATTCACGCTGGAAAGATTGATTGGAATTTAAAGGTTCGATTCATTTGTATGTGGACTCAACCTGAATTCAAAAATCCATCTGAAACAAACAGTTTGGAGATGATTCTACTTGACGAAAAGGTATAAATATTTTATATTTTTAATTTCATAATAATATTTACAATCTATATTGATTTTTTTTTTTGTATTTTCATATTTTTTTCATTGTAGTACGGAAACATTTAGGGTACTGTAATACCCGGTATTATAATTGTCCAATTACCAATTCTAAATTAAATTGAGATGGGTAATGGATAAATATGATACACATTCTTACTAATAGGTTTATCACTTAAAACCATGTCAATTAGTGAGAATGAGAGTATTATGGACATTTCCCACTTGAATTGTAATATCCCACATTAATCTAAGCATAATTAAGAGATACTAAGAAGAAATGTGTATTATTATAGTGGATTAGTTAGAATCCAACTAAGTGGCATATTGGTAATTACCACTTAGTTGGAGGGCATTATGGACATTTAACTCTATTGCATGGGCTTAAGGGCATGTTTGGTTGGTTACTTGTTACAAATCAGATTTTTTGGAAAGAGGGACTTAGTAGCAAGTGGGAGAAAGAAGAAACTCATATTCATATTTGCATTTTGGCACCCTAAGAACAGCCTTCACTAAATCAGCTATATCTCTCAACTCGTAACTCCGATCGTAACGATTCTGGTCCCATTGGAAAGCTAACGAATTTCTCTTCGATTTGCACCTATGGTTCGCATTTATAGCTTCTGTTTTGAAGGAGAAAAACGAGTTTGAAGTTGGGACATGCATGCTGATTGTGTGATAAAGAGTGGATACGGGTTTGATGAATTTGGAGTTGGAGTTTTGGTCAAGTGAGGAGCTCAATTGCAGCATGTTCATCATCCAAAGCTCCATTGATGCAAGGTGAGTCCTTAGATAGTGACTTGGGGAATTAGCATGCAAGGGTTAGAATTGGGGTTAGGGAATTGTGAGAATGATCCATGAATCTATGATGATAAAACATGTTTATGTGATAATTGCTGGTAGTATGTGATTTAATTGATCAAATATGTGTTCTTATGATCATTTGCATGCTATAGATTGCTAAAATATGATGATACTCGTATTTGGAATGTTATAGGTATTGGGATTGGGATTGGTTTTGGTTAGGGACTGATAAAATGCAGATTTTTGGGACTGTCAGTCATGTAACCGGTTACATGGTTGACGTAACCGGTTACATGTGTGAAAAAGGGTGAAAAACGCAGTTTTACAGTGATGTAACCGGTTACATGATTCATGTAACCCGTTACATTGCTGTTGGGCAGATTTTCCAAAACTTCGGAAATTCATAACTTTTGCGTCGTAAGTCCGTTTCGCGCAAACTTTATATCGTTGGAAAGCTAGCGACATGTACTATCTAATGAAATAGGTCCCCAAACCAGAATGTTTGATTTAACAATAGTGGAACCCCACTTAGTGAATCAATGAATTAGTATGAGAACTGATGTCTATCATTGATTAATAATTCTTATGTTAAGCATGGCATAGTTTGTTTATTGCTTATTATGATTGTGATACCCATATTTGAAAGCATTATGCCATTATGTTTTATACATGAAAACCTATGACTCCATCGTTTTGGTTAAATGATTGGATTGATTGCTTTGTTTGTGACCTTGACTTTATGTCATATTTCTGTATTGTGTGATAAAGAGTGGATACGGGTTTGATGAATTTGGAGTTGGAGTTTTGGTCAAGTGAGGAGCTCAATTGCAGCATGTTCATCATCCAAAGCTCCATTGATGCAAGGTGAGTCCTTAGATAGTGACTTGGGGAATTAGCATGCAAGGGTTAGAATTGGGGTTAGGGAATTGTGAGAATGATCCATGAATCTATGATGATAAAACATGTTTATGTGATAATTGCTGGTAGTATGTGATTTAATTGATCAAATATGTGTTCTTATGATCATTTGCATGCTATAGATTGCTAAAATATGATGATACTCGTATTTGGAATGTTATAGGTATTGGGATTGGGATTGGTTTTGGTTAGGGACTGATAAAATGCAGATTTTTGGGACTGTCAGTCATGTAACCGGTTACATGGTTGACGTAACCGGTTACATGTGTGAAAAAGGGTGAAAAACGCAGTTTTACAGTGATGTAACCGGTTACATGATTCATGTAACCCGTTACATTGCTGTTGGGCAGATTTTCCAAAACTTCGGAAATTCATAACTTTTGCGTCGTAAGTCCGTTTCGCGCAAACTTTATATCGTTGGAAAGCTAGCGACATGTACTATCTAATGAAATAGGTCCCCAAACCAGAATGTTTGATTTAACAATAGTGGAACCCCACTTAGTGAATCAATGAATTAGTATGAGAACTGATGTCTATCATTGATTAATAATTCTTATGTTAAGCATGGCATAGTTTGTTTATTGCTTATTATGATTGTGATACCCATATTTGAAAGCATTATGCCATTATGTTTTATACATGAAAACCTATGACTCCATCGTTTTGGTTAAATGATTGGATTGATTGCTTTGTTTGTGACCTTGACTTTATGTCATATTTCTGTATGCTTGAATCGAAGTGGCCGGCAGGCTAGATTGGGACGTTGCTCTGACCGTGTAGTCTATGAGCCCTCCCGGACCGTGTAGTCCAATGGAATAACCCGTTCATGTGTATTGTTCGATATGGTGTGCATCTGAGCTACCGTTGCAGTGTGCTTGTGAGTTTCCGTACGGGGTTTTACTCACTTGCCGTTAACACACTTGCGTGCTCGGTATGGTGGGGTTATGCGGCCAAGTAGGCTAATGCATAATGAGGTAACTCACCTCTAGTGAAGTCACGTAGACTAACACTAGGCTTTCGCCCGATGGACTCAGGCGTCAAGGTGGCGGTTTGTACTCGGCGTAACTCACTAGCGTGAAGGAGGTTAACGGGACAATGACGCCAATTAGGCCAGATCATTGCACGGCCATTTAGGCTTGTGTGGACTCGTTTAACCATCCTGCAGTGTGCTTGTACAAGTCCCTTGACAAATAGGCAGGAGGTGAAGGATAGAAAAACACTTAGAAAGGGGGGGTTTGAATAAGTGTAGCTTTAAAAAACTTGACAGATAAAAATAAATTGCACAGTTATTTTTATCCTGGTTCGTTGTTAACTAAACTACTCCAGTCCACCCCCGCAGAGATGATTTACCTCAACTGAGGATTTAATCCACTAATCGCACGGATTACAATGGTTTTCCACTTAGTCCGCAACTAAGTCTTCCAGAGTCTTCTGAACACACACTGATCACTCCAGGAACAACTGCTTAGATACCCTCTAAGACTTTTCTAGAGTCTACTGATCAACACGATCACTCTAGTTACAATCTGCTTAGTTCACTCCTAAGACTTCCTAGAGTATTCTGATCAACACGATCACTCTAGTTACTTACAACTTAATGTAATTCTAAGAGTATTACAAATGCTTCTTAAAAGCGATAATCACAACTGTGATATTTCTCTTAATCGTTTAAGCTTAATCTCACTAATATATTACAACAGCAATGTAGTGAGCTTTGATGAAGATGAAAATTCTGAGCTTTGGATTTGAACAGAGTTTCAGCAAGTTAATTTGAATTATATTGTTCAGGATCGTTAACCTTGCTTCTCATCAGAACTTCATATTTATAGGCGCTGAGAAGATGACCGTTGAATGCATTTAATGCTTTGCGTGTTCCGTACAACATCGCATTTAATGTTATACGCTTTTGTCAACTACCTCGAGCCTTGTTCACGCTGTGTCTACTGACGTAGCCTTTAATAGCTTTTAACGTTCCTTTTGTCAGTCAGCGTAGCTTGCCACTTGTACTTCCTTCTGATCTGATGTTTGTGAATACAACGTTTGAATATCATCAGAGTCAAACAGCTTGGTGCATAGCATCTTCTGATCTTCTGACCTTGAAGTGCTTCTGAGCGTGATACCATCTTCTGAACTTCAGTGCTTCTGATCTCATGTTCTTCTGATGCTTTCATAGACCCATGTTCTGATTCTGCTTCGACCATCTTCTGATGTCTTGCCAGACCATGTTCTGATGTTGCATGCTGAACCCTTGAGACAAAGCTTCTGAGCGCTGAATTATGCGTACTCTATATATATATATTTCCTGAAAGGGAAATTGCATTGGATTAGAGTACCATGTTATCTTAAGCAAAATTCATATTATTGTTATCATCAAAACTAAGATAATTGATCAGAACAAATCTTGTTCTAACAATCTCCCCCTTTTTGATGATGACAAAAACATATATAAATGATATGAATTTGCGATCAGAAAGAACAGTTGGCAAAAGACAAATTACACAGCTATAGCATAAGCATATGAATATGTCTCCCCCTGAGATTAACAATCTCCCCCTGAGATAAATAATCTCCCCCTGAAATAAATACTCGAAGAACTTTAATAAAAGACTTCCCTGATTATTTCGGTAGAGACGATCATATAAGCTTCTTGTCTTCAGAGAATTCATAGCTTCTGACTTCTGCTTCCATAGGACAGCTTCAGAACTTGAATTTCCTTAGATCCTTAGAACACTCACAGCTTCTGATTCCTGCTTCCATCTAGGACAGCTTCAGAACTTGAATTTCTTTGATCTTCTGAACATTCACAGCTTCTGATTTCTGCTTCCATTCAGGACAGCTTGAGAACTTGAATTTCTTTGATCTTCTGAACATTCACAGCTTCTGGTTTCTGCTTCCATTCAGGACAGCTTCAGAACTTGAGTTTTCTGGATCTTTAGAACATTCGCAGCTTCTGATTTCTGCTTCCCTCGGATAGCTTCAGAGCTTTGAATTTCTACCAACATCACCTCATGCTAGATTTGTATCAGAACATTGTTGAATGTACCAGAGCATCATCTGAGCATCTCTACATCCTGAAATGTTACAGAACAAAAACTAAACGACAAAAGTCAGCATGAACGAGTTAGAACATAAGATGTATGTTTGAACATATTATATGTATCAGAGCCATATAGGCTGAAATAATGTATCAGAGCAAATAATGTATCAGAGCCATAACATTATATGTTTCAGAGCAAATAGAATTTTGTCAGATCAAATAGACAAATAAGGATCAAATTCTATCATCAGTGCTTCTGATAGTGCTTCTGATTCATTCTTCTTTCTTGCTTCTGATATCTGAAGCTTGACAGCACTCGGCTTGCTTCAGTTTCCATGGTTTTGCTTCTGTGTTTGCTTTTTGCTTTGAAGATTTTCTTCACTTCTTTATACCTGCAAAACACTTAAACCATGTAGAACTTGCAGTTCTTGTTAGTGAATGTGTGGGAGCTTTACCCAGCAACTGATAGATTAATCAAATCATTTATCATTTATCTTCTCCCCCTTTTTGTCATAACATCAAAAAGAATATTTCAAAAGATTCAGATGCATAAAACGACAAATAGAGTCACTGGAATGTAAAAGCAAAGAAATCTTTTCATTGATAATCAAAAAAAAAAAAAAAATTACAAGAAATTGCTATGTTTAACAAGCAGATGCAACAAGGAAAAGAAAACTACAAAGACCAAATCCTAGGACCCTAGCTAAGACAACGTCTGTGCCAGCATGCCATGAAGGAGTGAAACGCTTCATTGACTGCTTCTCGGGCTTTCAAGCGAGGAGTCAGGGAGACTTGGTTCTGATGCAGATCTTCCACCATCTTTACAAGAGACAGCATTCCCAGCAGGTGAAGATGAAGAGATTTCTTCGGAATCGATTAAGGGAGAGGAAGGGTTAGATGAAGAGGAAGCTGAGTCTTGAAGGTCGAAAGATGAGGAAGAAGATGGAGATGATGGAGGGCTTTCACCAGGAGGATGAAACACTCGTCTAGAATAATTTCCAGACAACATTGCTTCGAATGGATTCACCTTGAGAGGATCATAGGTGATTTTGATCTTTTTGGGTTTGGAAGGTGATGTTTCAACAGCTTTTCTTTTGTTGTTTTGATCATTTTCATTATTTCCTGGGCTTGATGAAGAGTTCATGATGGGTTTGCAGAAGGATGAACAGGTAGGGTTTGATATGGAAGAGAGAGAGAGAAAAAGGAGATAGAGAAAGATGAGAGGGAAAGAGAAGAGTTTGAAGAGTATTTAAAAGAAAATAAAATGAAACGAATGATGAATAGCATTTAATGTTACGTGACGTGAGGAGATATGATAAAGACAAATGAGGTGACTAGCACAGTTACCTATGGTCGGTGTCCCTTCAACTGCACGCACGTTTATCCATGAATAGTAACGACAGGTTTACCATCCCGAGATAAAACGTAACAGCTGTTTTGCTTTAAAAGAGGTTCTGAGTCAACTTAGACACTGAAACGTTAGTAATAACCGAATCATAATTTCTAAACGATTTCAATCAGAACTTCTGATATAAAAAATAATCCATTTTCATTTCAGAAGATACTCATACATGAGAACTTCTCATCTTCTCATTCTGGGCATAAATCCATACTGATGTTCTTCAGAATGAACTTAAACCTATCTTCAGCCAGGGGTTTTGTAAAGATATCAGCCCATTGATGGTCTGTATCAACAAAGTTTAAAGATATAACACCCTTCTGAACATAGTCCCTTATGAAATGATGTTTAATCTCAATATGTTTAGCTTTTGAATGAAGAATAGGATTCTTAGATAAACATATAGCAGAAGTATTATCACAGAATTTAGGAATGTTACTCTCAAATATCTGATAATCTTCTAACTGACTCTTCATCCAGAGCATCTGTGTACTACAACCAGCAGCAGCGACATATTCTGCTTCTGTTGTTGATAGAGCAATAGTTGCTTGCTTCTTGCTATACCAAGAGATCAAATGACTTCCAAGAAACTGGCAACTTCCTGAAGTACTTTTTCTTTCAATTCTGTCTCCAGCATAATCAGCATCGCAGAATCCTACTAAGTTGTATTCTTTAGATTTTCTGTAAACTAAGCCAACATTAGTAGTACCTTTCAGATACCTTAGAATTCTCTTAACAGCAGTTAAATGAGATTCTCTAGGATCTGATTGGAATCTAGCACACAAACAAACACTGAACAGAATGTCAGGTCTAGAAGCAGTCAGATATAGAAGAGATCCAATCATACCTCTGTATAACTTCTGATCTACCTTCTTACTTACCTCATCCTTACCTAGGATGCATGTTGGATGCATAGGAGTTTTGGCTTCTTTGCAGTCTAGAAGATTAAACTTCTTCAGAAGTTCCTTCACATACTTGGTTTGATGAACATACGTTCCTTCTGATGTTTGATTTATTTGTATTCCAAGGAAATACTTGAGTTCTCCCATCATGCTCATTTCAAACTCAGCCTGCATAGACTTAGCAAACTCCTTTCCAAGTGTAGCATTAGATGTTCCAAAAATAATATCATCTACATATATTTGACAAATTAAAATATCCCTTTTAAAGGTTTTACAAAAGAGAGTAGTGTCCACTTTTCCTCTAGTGAAACCATTATCCAGAAGGAAAGAACTTAAGCGTTCATACCAAGCTCTGGGAGCCTGTTTCAATCCATACAATGATTTCTTAAGTTTAAAAACATGATTAGGAGACATAGAGTCTTCAAAACCAGGAGGTTGATGGACATAAACTTCTTCATCTATATAACCATTTAAGAAGGCACTCTTGACATCCATCTGATAAAGAGTGATGTTATGTTGAGTGGCAAATGAAATTAATAGACGAATAGATTCTAACCTGGCCACTGGTGCAAAGGTTTCTGTATAATCAATCCCTTCTTGCATAGCAATTATCCAGTCTGGATCTTCTAGAGCATGATCAACAGAAGTTGGCTCGATCAAAGATACAAGACCTAATTGACAGTCTGCATTGTTCTTAAGGAATGCTCTTGTTCTGATTGGATCATCCTTCTTTCCAAGAATGACATCTTCTGAATGACCAGAGATGAGTCTGGATGATCTTCTGACAGATGGTTCTTCAGAAATACTTAGATCCTCCAGAGAAGCTGATACTTGATCTTCAGATTCTTTGCTTCTGAGAAGCTCTGCTTCTGATGCGTTGCTTCTTGGCTCAACAACTTCTGATATATCAATATCACAATCTGCAAAATTATCAAACTGCTTTGGTTTTTCAGAACCAAGCTTATCATCAAACCTGATATTGATTGATTCTTCTACAATCAATGTTTCAGTGTTGTATACTCTGTAGCCTTTTGAGCGTTCAGAATATCCAAGAAGGAAACATTTTTGAGCTTTGGAATCAAACTTACCAAGATGATCTTTAGTGTTCAGAATAAAGCATACACATCCAAAAGGATGGAAATATGAAATGTTGGGCTTTCTATTCTTCCACAATTCATAGGGAGTCTTATTTAGAATAGGTCTGATAGAGATTCTATTCTGAATATAGCATGCAGTGTTTATTGCTTCTGCCCAGAAATGCTTAGCCATATTGGTTTCATTGATCATGGTTCTGGCCATTTCTTGCAGAGTCCTATTCTTTCGTTCTACAACCCCATTTTGCTGTGGAGTTCTAGGACAAGAGAAATCATGGGCAATACCATTTTCTTTGAAGAACTCTTCAAAGGATCTGTTCTCAAATTCACCACCATGATCACTTCTGACCTTTATGATTTTACACTCTTTTTCAGATTGAATCTGAATGCAGAAATCAAAGAACACTGAATGAGTCTCATCCTTGTGTTTCAAGAATTTTACCCATGTCCAGCGGCTATAATCATCTACGATGACTAATCCATATTTATTCCCTCTGACAGATGCTGTTTTGACTGGGCCAAACAGATCAATGTGCAAGAGTTCTAATGGCCTTGAGGTAGAAACAACATTCTTGGACTTGAATGCAGGTTTGGAGAACTTGCCCTTCTGACATGCTTCACAAAGAGCGTCTGATTTGAATTTCAGATTAGGGAGTCCTCTGACCAGATTCAGTTTGTTAATCTGAGAAATCTTTCTCAAACTAGCATGACCTAATCTTCTGTGCCAGACCCACTGCTCTTCAGAAACAGACATAAGACAAGTCACCTTCTGACTCATAAGATCTTGCAGATCTGTCTTATAAATGTTGTTCTTCCTCTTGCCTGTAAATAGGATTGAGCCATCCTTCTGATTTACAGCCTTGCAAGACTCTTGATTAAAGATTATATCATAACCATTGTCACTTAATTGACTGATAGATAAGAGGTTATGTGTTAATCCTTCTACAAGAAGTACATTAGAAATGGAAGGAGAGTTACCAGACTTTATAGTTCCAGAGCCAATTATCTTGCCCTTCTGATCTCCTCCAAACTTGACTTCTCCTCCAGACTTAAGCACCAGGTCTTGGAACATAGACCTTCTTCCTGTCATGTGTCGCGAGCATCCAGAGTCCAGGTACCATGACATGTTGTGCTTTGTCCTTTTTGCAGTCAAGGATATCTGCAATAGGAATAATCTTATCCTTAGGTACCCACATTTTCTTGGGTCCTTTCTTGTTAGATTTTCTCAAGTTCTGATTGAACTTGGGTTTAACATTGTAAGCAATAGGAGGAACATCATGAAAATTTTTAATGTGAGTTTCATGATATTTCCTAGGTTGTGTCACATGCTTTTTGGTGTGTGTTATGTGAAAGCTTTGAGCATGTGAAGTGTGCCTAATATCATGAGAGTGTCCATACTTGAACTGATCATACAATGGCTTGTATGTGATTTTCATTTCATCAACAGGTTCAAGTTTGTATGGGGTTTCACCCTCAAAACCAATGCCCACTCTTTTGTTTCCAGACACAGCATATATCATAGAAGCTAGCTGACTTCTGCCAATACTTCTAGATAAGAACTTCCTGAAACTTAAATCATATTCTTTCAGAATATGGTTTAGACTAGGAGTGGATTTTTCTGAATCAGAAGGAGATCCAACATTATTGGATAATTTTAAAAGTTTTTCTTTTAATTCAGAATTTTCCAACTCAAGCTTCTTTGTTTCAAATTCAAATTGCTTTTTCAGCTTTTTGTATTTGAGACTAATCTGAGACTTGAGTTCCAGTAGTTCAGTTAGACCGGAAACTAACTCATCTCTAGTAAGTTCAGAAAATACCTCTTCAGAATCTGATTCTGATGTAGATTCTGATCCGTCATCTTCTGTCGCCATCAGCGCACAGTTGGCCTGCTCGTCTTCAGAATCATCTTCTGACTCATCCCAGGTTGCCATAAGACTTTTCTTCTTATGAAACTTCTTCTTGGGATTTTCCTTCTGAAGATTTGGACATTCATTCTTGTAGTGTCCAGGCTCATTGCATTCATAGCACATGACTTTCTTCTTGTCAAATCTTCTGTCATCAGAAGATTCTCCACGTTCAAATTTCTTTGAACTTCTGAAGCCTCTGAACTTCCTCTGCTTGGTCTTCCAGAGTTGATTTAGCCTTCTGGAGATTAAGGACAGTTCATCTTCTTCTTCAGATTCTGATTCTTCAGGATCTTCTTCTCTAGCCTGAAAAGCGTTAGTGCATTTCTTGATATTTGATTTTAATGCAATAGACTTACCTTTCTTTTGAGGCTCATTTGCGTCCAGCTCTATTTCATGACTTCTCAAGGCACTGATAAGCTCTTCCAGAGAAACTTCATTCAGATTCTTCGCAATTTTGAATGCTGTTACCATAGGACCCCATCTTCTGGGTAAGCTTCTGATGATCTTCTTTACATGATCAGCCTTGGTGTATCCCTTGTCAAGAACTCTCAATCCAGCAGTAAGAGTTTGAAATCTTGAAAACATCTTTTCAATGTCTTCATCATCCTCCATCTTGAAGGCTTCATACTTCTGGATTAAAGCAAGAGCTTTAGTCTCCTTGACTTGAGCATTTCCTTCATGAGTCATTTTCAAGGACTCATATATGTCATAGGCCGTTTCCCTGTTAGATATCTTCTCATACTCAGCATGAGAGATAGCATTCAGCAAAACAGTTCTGCATTTATGATGATTCCTGAAAAGCTTCTTCTGATCATCATTCATTTCTTGCCTAGACAGCTTTACGCCACTGGCATTTACTGGATGTTTGTAACCATCCATCAGAAGATCCCATAGATCACCATCTAGACCAAGAAAGTAACTTTCCAGTTTATCTTTCCAGTATTCAAAGTTTTCACCATCAAATACCGGCGGTCTAGTATAACCATTGTTACCGTTGTATTGCTCAGCAGAGCCAGATGTAGATGCAGGTGTAGGTGTAGACTTTTCACTTTCATCAACCATCTTTTACTGAAGCGTTTTTCTCTTCCTGAATCTTTTCTAAACACGGTTAAGTGCTTGCACCTTAGAACCAGGCTCTGATACCAATTGAAGGATAGAAAAACACTTAGAAAGGGGGGGTTTGAATAAGTGTAGCTTTAAAAAACTTGACAGATAAAAATAAATTGCACAGTTATTTTTATCCTGGTTCGTTGTTAACTAAACTACTCCAGTCCACCCCCGCAGAGATGATTTACCTCAACTGAGGATTTAATCCACTAATCGCACGGATTACAATGGTTTTCCACTTAGTCCGCAACTAAGTCTTCCAGAGTCTTCTGATCACACACTGATCACTCCAGGAACAACTGCTTAGATACCCTCTAAGACTTTTCTAGAGTCTACTGATCAACACGATCACTCTAGTTACAATCTGCTTAGTTCACTCCTAAGACTTCCTAGAGTATTCTGATCAACACGATCACTCTAGTTACTTACAACTTAATGTAATTCTAAGAGTATTACAAATGCTTCTTAAAAGCGATAATCACAACTGTGATATTTCTCTTAATCGTTTAAGCTTAATCTCACTAATATATTACAACAGCAATGTAGTGAGCTTTGATGAAGATGAAAATTCTGAGCTTTGGATTTGAACAGAGTTTCAGCAAGTTAATTTGAATTATATTGTTCAGGATCGTTAACCTTGCTTCTCATCAGAACTTCATATTTATAGGCGTTGAGAAGATGACCGTTGAATGCATTTAATGCTTTGCGTGTTCCGTACAGCATCGCATTTAATGTTATACGCTTTTGTCAACTACCTCGAGCCTTGTTCACGCTGTGTCTACTGACGTAGCCTTTAATAGCTTTTAACGTTCCTTTTGTCAGTCAGCGTAGCTTGCCACTTGTACTTCCTTCTGATCTGATGTTTGTGAATACAACGTTTGAATATCATCAGAGTCAAACAGCTTGGTGCATAGCATCTTCTGATCTTCTGACCTTGAAGTGCTTCTGAGCGTGATACCATCTTCTGAACTTCAGTGCTTCTGATCTCATGTTCTTCTGATGCTTTCATAGACCCATGTTCTGATTCTGCTTCGACCATCTTCTGATGTCTTGCCAGACCATGTTCTGATGTTGCATGCTGAACCCTTGAGACAAAGCTTCTGAGCGCTGAATTATGCGTACTCTATATATATATTTCCTGAAAGGGAAATTGCATTGGATTAGAGTACCATGTTATCTTAAGCAAAATTCATATTATTGTTATCATCAAAACTAAGATAATTGATCAGAACAAATCTTGTTCTAACAGGAGGTTACTCATCGAGGATGCATTTATTCCATAATCCTAGTCGGGGTTGTTTACACTTCTGGATTCCCCGTATGTGGATGCGGGTTTGCATACTTGTTTGCTATACAATGTGTATTTGTTTTAGGCAAGTCCAATGGTGGACGAGTCACTTGTTTTCTCCGTACTTGTACCGGATGTGAGGATAACCCCGAATCAATGGTGGATTCGATTGTTGATGCATGTACCCTGTAGAACCGAGTGGACCCATAGGATAGGAGGACTCACTGAGATTTAGTAATCTCACCCCAATCAACTTATATTTTTTCAGGTGCAGTTTAGTAGTGTTTGGTCAGTAGCAGGTTTGGACTGAAGACTTGGAAGTGGTGATGGCTCGGAGACCTCGTTGGTTTTGACTTTCCGCTGTGCAAGATCCATCGAAGACACATGTTTTGTAATTATTATTATTATTTCATGTTGTATTCTAAATGGATCATCTTGTATCCTTAGCTTTTGTATGTACTCAATATCAATTTTAACGTTTCATGCATAATATACTAGTCAGTTATGTATGGGGTGTTACAGTTGGTATCAGAGCTGGTCGATTCTCGGCCGAGCCATGAGACATCACTAGCAATTCCTTTTCCTCCTCTCAAGTGTGTGTTGCTAGCCTGATTTTACTGAAATCTCATTCAGTTGTTGAACTTGATCAACTCATCGACTGAGTGTGAGACAGTAGAATTACGGCAGAGCCGCCACGAGGACTCGTAAAACCTGCAAGGTTGTGAACCTAAGTTGTTGGATATTTTAAGTGGATGATATTGGAGTCATCAAGATTAAGGAGAGCGTTCGACACGAAGTAGTGATACCCAAACTGTCAAGGTGTGGAATGGAGATAGCTAGAACCCCCAGGATTTTGACTGAACAAAGTGAAGCTTTCTCTAAGTCTTGGTAATAGCAAGGGAAATCCAAATAATATTGAGTAGGAGCCTTGTAAAGTAAGATTCTCCGAAGGTGTTGAGCTGTGAATTAGTAGGATTCAGTAATGATGATGCTGCCGGTGTTAAGTGCGACTGATGAGCTGATAGGACAGAATGGCCTCTGGAAATGCGGACAGAAGAGTTAGACCTTTCTAATTGCGCTGGTACGGACAGTAATTGGATGGATGAAGTATTAGATCCTGGTCCAACTTGAAGTACCATAAGCGAGAGTAGTTTCCTAGTGAAGGTTAGTAGAGTGTATGAGTGTGGTAACTTACTATTGGGCAAGGTTTGAATATTCGGTCGATAGAAGAGGATATGTATTTCTGTTCTTATCATTTTATATTTAAGTTCTAGAACTACGCTAGATGGAATATGAAATGATGTAGAAGCGTGAAATGCAGTAACCTAAGTTCTTGTTAGTTGTTGTTCGTCTGACCCCGAGTGAAGCCATAGAACTACGCTTGGCGTTGGGCGTTCAGGCGAGTAAGAACTAAGATCTATCTGGAACGTCAGTAGGATGATCGCAGTTGAGTTGGTTGTTAGGAACCATAGTATTCCTATCTGGACTAAATTATCCTTGGAATCTCATGCATGCGTGGGACGAGTGGGTACGTGCACTGCATGGTGATCCGAAGTTGAACTTCAAATCTTCGTGCTTGCCGTGTTGGCTTTCCGAGTAAGTAAACCTTTGTGTGTAGCACTCTCAGGTTTTAGCATCCTGAGGAGTGTGATTCGAAGGACTTGAGGAACGATGAGCCTATTGGAAGCCTATTCAGACACTTGTCGGTTGTAACAATAGGATACTCGTGGGGGTCATTATACGCCACTGAGGTAGTTTACCTAGATGCATGGCCTCGATGTTGGACCACCATGTTGGTACTACCAGACGGGTATAATGCCACAGTATCGCTATCGTGCACAAGATGCGTGAGTCATCCTTTTTCCGACGTGTGTGGGACAAAAGTGATCCGAAGCTCAAGGTAGAATTCTGACGTGATACTCATGAGATGCAGATCCAGACTCTCATAAGGTATGGAGGATGAGGATCCATATGTCGCACTCGATAGTTGAGAAATAACTAGACAACCGATGGTGAAATGGATCAAGATCCAATACTATCCTTATGGAGACCCTGAGTGATCGTGATCGCGTGAGTTAGTATCAGATTGTACCTTGGGGACGTTCTCGTTTCATGAAGTGTTAAGTTGGCAATTTTGCATGAGTGTCTAGGGTGGGACTCATGTGCGGTCATGATATCCTGGTCAGCATGGTGAGTGGCTATCATGTATCATTGGCGACCGGTGATGGAATATACAAGTGGTATCTTGGATCGGCTCGATGTGTGATGTGTCCGGTAAGGTATTGCTAGATACTCTGAACGGAGAAGTGTTAATATTGGTAAGGCATGGACATTTTGGTTTGAGAACTGCTAAGGAATTTATAAGAGAGATGTTCGAAGTGCAAAGTGCAAAGTGCAATTTCTTGCATTGTGGCTACACTCAGACCGTTGGAAGCACTGCAATGAAGGATGCAGCCGCTGAGGAAGTCAGTTCAGTGTCTGATTCAGAGGTGGAACATACGTTAGATGACTGTGTGAATGGAGTGTGGCTATGGGAGGATCGTTATATCAGTAAGTCGCACGAGTTATCAGAGGTGATACTACGCTAAGAGAATGAAGGTGTATGGTTGGGTAGAAGTTGTGTCGAACTGCTAGAGTTATCATGAGCTGCAGTACGTCGTGAAGGGTTTGATATACCGGTTGAGCAACAAGATTGGTTGGAATGAAAAACATAGCAGTTGTACGCTGTGGAAATCAGTGACAAGGACGAACCTCTAAGTCAGTGAGTATTTGGGTTTCAATGTCCTGAGGATGAAACATGTACCTAAGTTGTGGTAGATGAACTATATGGAATGGCAGAGTAAGTAGAAGCTTGATTCTGGAAAGTACGTAACTTCAAAGAGTAGTAGTCGATGATGGATGTATATAGAGTTCTGGCACGTGTTGTAATTGGACAACTGTAGATAAGGAATTATTGTGTATTAATGGGAACTAAGTGAATTATGGATATAACGTGACTCGGAGGATTTCAAGGTGTGTGTGGCTTGTTGGAATCAGAGTAGCACAACAGATCAAGGGAGAATCGGATAAGTCAGAGGTAGGAATGAACGGACTATTTGTAGGATTTTATGTTGGGATGAAAGTATCTTCCTAAGGGAAATTGTCGAAGCAGCATTTCGTTCATTCCAGTCACTCGAGGATCCACCATAAGCTCGAGAGGTGTTGTCTATGGGCCAACTTGGGAATACTTTTTGTGGATGGCATGCAGTCCGACGTTCGTGGGTCATCAGTTTAGCTTGCAAGTCACAAGGGTTGGACTGAGTATCAGACCGTCGAAATGCTGAAGGCTAGAGAGGACATTCAGTTGGCGCAAGTTCTTTGTGGTTATGTCTTGTGTACTACGATTGTGCAGGAAGACTTGGACAATGGTTACAGGTCAGTTGCTGAATTTCGCCTCTCTTTAGTAGAATCTTGTGTGAGGTTATCGAATGTCAAGGCTATAGTTGCAAGATGATTACACCTTCTTGGTTTACGGTGACAGTTGTTATGTCTAAACTGGAGTAAAGGGTTAAAGTAGGGAGATTCAGTTGTATAAGTAAAGGTAAATTTGGGGCAATCACCCTAACACTTTGGGAACCGGAAGTTAAGACCAAGAATTTGGCTAACACCTAATGTCATTGTATGGACTCGAGTGGAGAATAATTTGAAGTGTTGTCGCAGAAGTGATGTTGTGGCGGTAATTCTCAAATGGGAAGTAATCCAAGGAGCTGAGTGAATCAGTAACGTTTGTTGAATGAGGTGAACACACCAGAGGACGAAACGAAGGATATCCGACATGAGTGGATTATTAGAGTTTTTGAAGTTCTAGAGATTCAGTGCAGAGCAGTGAAGGTCAAGGACCCTGGAAGGATCTTTCCCCAGATATGTCAGGACGAAGTATTTGGATAGACGTGTTGTTTGAGAGACAAGGTTCTAACCATGCATAGTGGGACGCAGGTGTTTTGGCAGATTATGTTTCTTCGTATGGAATGACCCTCAGACAGAGTAGTGAGATTATCTGAAGAGAAATGTGAGTAACATTCTTTCCCTTGGTTGGATAGATATGAAGAGTTGGTTTTTCGCGATGATTGAAAGGAATTCGCGGACGAATTCAATTTAAGGGGGGGAGAATGTAATATCCCACATTAATCTAAGCATAATTAAGAGATACTAAGAAGAAATGTGTATTATTATAGTGAATTAGTTAGAATCCAACTAAGTGGCATATTGGTAATTACCACTTAGTTGGAGGGCATTATGGACATTTAACTCTATTGCATGGGCTTAAGGGCATGTTTGGTTGGTTACTTGTTACAAATCAGATTTTTTGGAAAGAGGGACTTAGTAGCAAGTGGGAGAAAGAAGAAACTCATATTCATATTTGCATTTTGGCACCCTAAGAACAGCCTTCACTAAATCAGGTATATCTCTCAACTCGTAACTCCGATCGTAACGATTCTGGTCCCATTGGAAAGCTAACAAATTTCTCTTCGATTTGCACCTATGGTTCGCATTTATAGCTTCTGTTTTGAAGGAGAAAAACGAGTTTGAAGTTGGGACATGCATGCTGATTGTGTGATAAAGAGTGGATACGGGTTTGATGAATTTGGAGTTGGAGTTTTGGTCAAGTGAGGAGCTCAATTGCAGCATGTTCATCATCCAAAGCTCCATTGATGCAAGGTGAGTCCTTAGATAGTGACTTGGGGAATTAGCATGCAAGGGTTAGAATTGGGGTTAGGGAATTGTGAGAATGATCCATGAATCTATGATGATAAAACATGTTTATGTGATAATTGCTGGTAGTATGTGATTTAATTGATCAAATATGTGTTCTTATGATCATTTGCATGCTATAGATTGCTAAAATATGATGATACTCGTATTTGGAATGTTATAGGTATTGGGATTGGGATTGGTTTTGGTTAGGGACTGATAAAATGCAGATTTTTGGGACTGTCAGTCATGTAACCGGTTACATGGTTGACGTAACCGGTTACATGTGTGAAAAAGGGTGAAAAACGCAGTTTTACAGTGATGTAACCGGTTACATGATTCATGTAACCCGTTACATTGCTGTTGGGCAGATTTTCCAAAACTTCGGAAATTCATAACTTTTGCGTCGTAAGTCCGTTTCGCGCAAACTTTATATCGTTGGAAAGCTAGCGACATGTACTATCTAATGAAATAGGTCCCCAAACCAGAATGTTTGATTTAACAATAGTGGAACCCCACTTAGTGAATCAATGAATTAGTATGAGAACTGATGTCTATCATTGATTTATAATTCTTATGTTAAGCATGGCATAGTTTGTTTATTGCTTATTATGATTGTGATACCCATATTTGAAAGCATTATGACATTATGTTTTATACATGAAAACCTATGACTCCATCGTTTTGGTTAAATGATTGGATTGATTGCTTTGTTTGTGACCTTGACTTTATGTCATATTTCTGTATGCTTGAATCGAAGTGGCCGGCAGGCTAGATTGGGACGTTGCTCTGACCGTGTAGTCTATGAGCCCTCCCGGACCGTGTAGTCCAATGGAATAACCCGTTCATGTGTATTGTTCGATATGGTGTGCATCTGAGCTACCGTTGCAGTGTGCTTGTGAGTTTCCGTACGGGGTTTTACTCACTTGCCATTAACACACTTGCGTGCTCGGTATGGTGGGGTTATGCGGCCAAGTAGGCTAATGCATAATGAGGTAACTCACCTCTAGTGAAGTCACGTAGACTAACACTAGGCTTTCGCCCGATGGACTCAGGCGTCAAGGTGGCGGTTTGTACTCGGCGTAACTCACTAGCGTGAAGGAGGTTAACGGGACAATGACGCCAATTAGGCCAGATCATCGCACGGCCATTTAGGCTTGTGTGGACTCGTTTAACCATCCTGCAGTGTGCTTGTACAAGTCCCTTGACAAATAGGCAGGAGGTTACTCATCGAGGATGCATTTATTCCATAATCCTAGCCGGGGTTGTTTACACTTTTGGATTCCCCGTATGTGGATGCGGGTTTGCATACTTGTTTGCTATACAATGTGTATTTGTTTTAGGCAAGTCCAATGGTGGACGAGTCACTTGTTTTCTCCGTACTTGTACCGGATGTGAGGATAACCCCGAATCAATGGTGGATTCGATTGTTGATGCATGTACCCTGTAGAACCGAGTGGACCCATAGGATAGGAGGACTCACTGAGATTTAGTAATCTCACCCCAATCAACTTATATTTTTTCAGGTGCAGTTTAGTAGTGTTTGGTCAGTAGCAGGTTTGGACTGAAGACTTGGAAGTGGTGATGGCTCGGAGACCTCGTTGGTTTTGACTTTCCGCTGTGCAAGATCCATCGAAGACACATGTTTTGTAATTATTATTATTATTTCATGTTGTATTCTAAATGGATCATCTTGTATCCTTAGCTTTTGTATGTACTCAATATCAATTTTAACGTTTCATGCATAATATACTAGTCAGTTATGTATGGGGTGTTACATGAATAAGAATTAAAGCTTGAATTAAGGTTTGTTTGGCTTTTATGTGTCTAACCATTTGAAAGCAAAAACCAGAATTTTGCGAGGGAGAGAAAGAAGGAAGCGTGGAAAGAGAAGGAGAGGAAGAAGAGTCCCAAAACCTAGTCCAAGCTCCATCCTTGCATGCAACCAGTTCTGCCCCAGATCTTGCTCTTTCCATCATCATCATCATCATCATCTTGATTTCAGCTCTGTCATCATCATCTTTTCCAACTCTAAGGTGAGTCCTTAGATAGAAACCATGGGCTTTGCATGTTGGGGTTCTGTTTGGGGTTTAGGGATTGTGTGACAATTAATGAATCCATGAATCTAATTGTGTTGTAATGCCTTAAATCCTTGTTGGTTGATGATTCTAAATACAATGCATGTTTTAAATTCGTGGGAATCTGGTTAGTAATGCAGGGGATCATCTATAGGTTATTTGGGACTGGTTTAGAGCTCCCAAAATGCAGAAAAATGATTCTAGTTCAGTGTAACCGGTTACGGGTTTGAGTGTAACCGGTTACGCTGTTGAAAAACTGAGAATCTGGGCATTTTGCGTGACCGTAACCGGTTACGGTTCCTGGTGTAACCGGTTACACTGGGCGAAAAAGGAAAAATTCAGCAGAGTGGAAAATTCATATCTCCCGTTTCGTGCGTCCGTTCGACGCGTACCATATATCGTTAGAAAGCTATTTAAGTATACTATCTAGGAAAATTAGCCTAGGTGCTTGAATACTATTTTTTTTGATATATCTGACATACCTTTTGTTAAGTGCGACACTGATAACATGTGGAGCATATGTATTTAGACCGTGTTTTCTTCTTTATTCTCGATGGCTGTGTTATGTCGTTGTGTATGTCGTCATCTTTATGTCCCCGCTCTCAATGGGAATATTCTGGTGTATACTCATTGGTGAGAAGGGATAGCTGGGCATATTCACCGCTCTCAATGGGAATGATCTGGTGTATACTCATTGATCGGTATGATATATGTGGGTACTCGATGGGAATGATCTGGTGTATACTCATCGTGTTACCAAGGAAATGCTAGTGCTTGATGGGAATGATCTGGTGTATACTCATCATGTACTGAAGAAGGCATTTCCTCTAGCGGGAAAACATCGGATGTTGGTACGGTGAGATGGTGATACCACGTCGGTAAGATCACTTGTTTATTCACCCCTAGTGATGCCACATAGGCAATATCATTAGGTCCTCACCGGTGGGCTGGTACAATCATGGTGACGTGGTTGTATTAACAACATCATACTTGTGTGTCGTTTGTGTGTTTAACGATATCTCATTGGTTAGTCATGGGACTTCTATTGGTGATATTGTCCTTGTTGTGTATTTGTACCTGGCCGTGAGGAAAACTACGGTTCCACGGCGGATCCGTTTGATTGTATGTTCCCTTTAAATCCGAGCGGACTAATAGGATAGGCGGACTCACTGAGATTTAGTAATCTCATCCTATTCCAATTATTTATTTTTCAGGTGGTTCAATGCAAGATCGCGGTAAGGGAAAGATGGATTAGATCTCTTGGCGATGCTTGGGTATTTCTTCTAGTTCTTATCGTGCTTGCTAGTTTATGTATTTTGGATATGTACTTACATGATGTACTTGTATTTTGGCCATGATACATTCGGCTTTTGTAATCGTGTACTTCTATTTTCCGCTGCAAACATTATGTATTTGTTGTCTTATGAACCATATATAATACTTTATGCATATTATTATAGACAAATATGTGTGGGGTGTTACAGTTGGTATCAGAGCAGGTCGATCCTCGACTTTGCTAAGACACATCATAATGCAGTACAATTCTGCCTCATATGTGTATAATCAGTATGATTCCTTATGTCTTATTTATGGCATTGAGTCTGATCAACTTGATTCCATGCGTAGGACAGACAGGGAGATGGCTGAGCAACGCAGAGGTCCCGGAAGGCCCAGAACAAGGAATGTGGAGCCCGAGCAACCATCCGGAAGTGCAGGCGTGCCTTGGCAACAGATGATGCAGCAGAACCAGATGATGGCTCAAATGATGCAAGGCATGCAGGGACAACAACCTCCACCTCAAGTTCCCGTTCCTCAAGCTGCAGCTGGACCAGATTTTCGTGCCTTCTTCAGGATGGATCCTCCAGAGTTCGTTGGTGGACTTGACTCACTCTTGGCTCATGATTGGTTAGCTGGTATGGAGAGGGTGTTTCAAGCTATTCAGCGTACTGAAAAAGAGAAGGTGATTTTTGCTACTCAGAAAATGAAGGGACCAGCTCTTAGGTGGTGGAACACTGCATCTACTTATTTCACCACTCAAGAGATTCCTAAGGATTGGCAACACTTCAAAGTGGCATTCTTGGAGAAGTATTTTCCTAATAGTGTGAGAACTCAGAAGGAGCGAGAATTCCAGAACTTCAAGCAAGGTGACATGTCTGTTTCAGAATATGCAGAGAAGTTCGAGGACTTGGCAGACTACTCCAGACAGGCTGTTTATGCTCCAGATGAACTATGGAAGATCGATCAGTTTATGATGGGTTTGAGGACTGACATTGCCCATAGTGTTTCCCAAAGACAGGTCACCACTTATGCTGAATGTCTAAGACAATGCTATGTTGTTGAAAACAGTTTGAAGAGGGTTCAGGAAGAGAGGAACCAGAACAGGGCTAATTTCAGGGAGCAAGGAAGGTCTACTCAACACTTGAGGCCCCGTAATCCTCCACCAAAGAAGAAGCAGGTTTATGGTGATCAATCGGCTCAACCGCCTCATTGTCGCAAGTGTGGAAGGAAGCATACCGGGGAGTGCCAGCTTGGTTCTATGACTTGTTTTAGATGTGGCGAGCAGGGCCACATAGCTCCACGCTGTCCACAAAGGAGGATTCCTGAGAAGACTGCAGGTCGTGTTTACACTTTGGATTCGAGGAAGGCCAAGGGAAACAACAATCTCATTGCGGGTACGTGTTATGTTAACAATCAACCATTATGTGTTTTAGTTGATTGTGGAGCCACTCATTCTTTTGTCTCTACCGAGTGTGTTTACCGACTTGGTTTGGAAGCTACTCCATTACCCAATCCTATGATTATTTCTTCGGCAACGGATGATACCGTGGAAGCTCGACTAATCTGTAAAGATTGTTCAGTCTCTTTTAATGGTCGCGAGTACCCAATTGATCTAATTTGTTTACCCCTCAAGAAGCTGGATGTTATTCTAGGGATGGATTGGTTGTCTCTTAACTCGGTGTACATTGGTTGCAAAGAGAAGGCCATATTCATTCCTGCTGATGAGACTCCTTCCAATGATGCAATTACCAAGTTGATAGAAGGTACAATCAGCACGGTTAATTATCTCTTTTCTCAAGAAAGATCCTTTCTTTTAGTTCTTTCCAAAGAACCTTCTGTGAGAGTTGAATTGTCGGAGATTCCGGTGGTATGTGAATTTCCTGATGTGTTTCCTGAGGATATCACTTCTCTTCCTCCAGAAAGGGAAGCAGAATTCTCCATCGATCTTGTCCCTGGGACAGCCCCAGTTTCCATCACTCCTTATAGGATGTCTCCTATCGAACTCAGAGAATTGAAGCGTCAGTTGGAAGAGCTTCTTGCTAAGCATTTCATCCAACCCAGTGTTTCTCCATGGGGAGCTCCTGTTCTTTTGGTGAAGAAGAAAGACGGAAGTATGCGCTTGTGCATCGATTATCGTCAGCTGAACAAAGTCACCATAAAGAACAAATATCCTTTACCACGGATTGATGACCTCCTAGATCAGTTGAAAGGAGCCAGTGTGTTCTCGAAGATTGATCTTAGGTCAGGATACCATCAAATTCGAGTGAAGAGCTCAGATGTACCTAAGACTGCATTCAGGACTCGATATGGTCACTACGAGTTTTTAGTTATGCCTTTTGGTGTGACTAATGCCCCAGCAGTTTTCATGGATTACATGAATCGAATCTTTCAGCCATATCTGGACCAGTTCGTAGTGATCTTTATTGATGACATTCTTGTGTATTCTCGTACCCCTGAGGATCATGAAGAACATTTGCGGATTGTGTTATCTACTCTTCGAGAGAAACAATTGTATGCCAAGTTCAGTAAGTGTGAATTTTGGCTATCTGAAGTGAGTTTTCTTGGTCACGTCATCTCTGGAGGAGGCGTGGCAGTGGATCCTTCTAAAGTTGAAGCGGTGGTGAATTGGGAGAGGCCAAAGAGCGTGACTGAGGTCAGAAGCTTCTTAGGCTTGGCTGGTTATTACCGGAGGTTTATCATGGGGTTTGTTAAGTTAGCCTTACCATTGACAAAGCTTACGCGGAAGGAGGTTGCTTTGGAATGGAATTCCGAGTGTGAGGAGAGTTTCCAGAAACTTAAGAAGAAGTTGACCACTGCACCCGTGTTAGTGATTCCGGACCCAAACCGATCCTATGAAGTGTTCTGCGACGCTTCTAAGAAAGGTTTAGGCGGAGTATTGATGCAAGATGGCCAGGTGGTAGCTTATGCCTCTAGGCGGTTGAGATCTCATGAAGAGAATTACCCGACCCATGATCTTGAGCTTGCTGCAATAGTTTTTGCACTCAAGGTGTGGCGACATTACCTATATGGCGTTCACTTTGAGATGTTTAGTGACCATAAGAGCTTGAGATATCTCTTTGACCAGAAGGAGTTGAATATGCGACAAAGGAGATGGATGGAGTACCTTAAAGATTATGATTTTGAATTGAAGTATCATCCAGGAAAGGCCAACAAAGTTGCAGATGCGTTAAGTAGGAAGGAATTTCGAGTTGCAGAGTTGATGATGTTAGAACATGACTTATTGGAAAGGTTTCGCAACCTTAATCTTCAGTTTGAATGGACACCCAATGGTGTGTTGATCAGTAATTTGAGCATTCAGAATGAACTACGAGAAAGAATTCGGATACTCCAAGGGTATGATGAGCAATTGCAAGCGAGCGAAGGCATGCCTGATTTTGTGAGAGCACCTGATGGAGTAATCTTGTTTAAGCAACGGATGTGTGTACCTAATGATTCTGAGTTGAAGCGTTTGATTCTGGATGAAGCACACAAGAGTAGATTTTCTATTCATCCTGGATCGACCAAAATGTATCAAGACTTGAGGAAAGACTTTTGGTGGCCAGGGATGAAGAAGGAGATTGCAGAGTATGTAGCACAATGTCCCATTTGTCAACAGGTTAAGATTGAACACCAGAGGCCAGGAGGAATGTTGCAACCACTGGAGGTACCAACATGGAAATGGGATTCTATCTCAATGGATTTCATTGTGGGTCTACCTCGTGCCCGAGGCGGACATGACTCTATATGGGTAATAGTGGACAGGTTGACTAAGTCTGCTCACTTTTTACCTGTAAAGACCACTCACAAGGTGATTCATCTCGCAAGGCTTTTCATAGCAGAGATTGTACGGTTGCATGGCGTGCCGTCCAGTATAGTGTCTGATCGTGATCCAAAATTCACTTCGAGATTTTGGAAGATGTTTCATAAGGAATTAGGGACTAGATTGGATATGAGTACGTCTAACCATCCTCAATCCGATGGGCAGACGGAAAGGACGATCCAGACAATAGAGGATATGTTGAGAGCTTGCATTCTAGAAGAAGGTGGGAGTTGGAAAGATCATTTACCATTGATAGAGTTCGCATACAATAACAGTTACCATGCTAGTTTGGGTATGGCTCCCTACGAAGCTCTATACGGGAGAAAATGTCGATCACCTTTGTGCTGGGCCGAAGTAGGGGAGAAGATTATTCTTGGACCGGAGATTATACAAGAAACCACCGAGAAAGTTAAGATGATCCGAGACAATCTCAAGAAAGCCCAAGACCGACAAAAGAACTATGCGGACAAGCAAGGAGACCTTTGGAATTTGAAGTGGGTGACCATGTGTATTTGAAGGTCACTCCAAGATTAAGGTTGGGAGGACCGTTCAAAACGCGTAAACTCAGTCCGAGATATGTGGGACCGTATCAGATTTTGAGTCGGGTAGGTGAAGTGGCTTATCAGTTGGCATTACCACCTTCACTATCCGGGCTGCATGACGTATTCCACGTATCTCAACTTCGGAAGTTTGTGCCCGATACTTTTCATCCTATTCTTCCGGATTCTGTTGAAGTAGAACCAGATCTTTCCTATGATCCTCGACCTTACCGTATCCTAGAGCGTGCAAGCAAATCCCTAAGAACTAAGGAGATACCTATCGTGAAGGTGATGTGGGATGAGACGCGTCCTGAGGAAGCTACGTGGGAGCTTGAGTCAGAGATGCGAGAATCCTACCCTCACTTGTTCTGGTAAGCTTTCTTTGAATTCGAGGACGAATTCTATTTAAGGGGGGGAGAATGTAATACCCGGTATTATAATTGTCCAATTACCAATTCTAAATTAAATTGAGATGGGTAATGGATAAATATGATACACATTCTTACTAATAGGTTTATCACTTAAAACCATGTCAATTAGTGAGAATGAGGGTATTATGGACATTTCCCACTTGAATAAGAATTAAAGCTTGAATTAAGGTTTGTTTGGCTTTTATGTGTCTAACCATTTGAAAGCAAAAACCAGAATTTTGTGAGGGAGAGAAAGAAGGAAGCGTGGAAAGAGAAGGAGAGGAAGAAGAGTCCCAAAACCTAGTCCAAGCTCCATCCTTGCATGCAACCAGTTCTGCCCCAGATCTTGCTCTTTCCATCATCATCATCATCATCATCATCATCATCTTGCTTTCAGCTCTGTCATCATCATCTTCTCCAACTCTAAGGTGAGTCCTTAGATAGAAACCATGGGCTTTGCATGTTGGGGTTCTGTTTGGGGTTTAGGGATTGTGTGACAATTAATGAATCCATGAATCTAATTGTGTTGTAATGCCTTAAATCCTTGTTGGTTGATGATTCTAAATACAATGCATGTTTTAAATTCGTGGGAATCTGGTTAGTAATGCAGGGGATCATCTATAGGTTATTTGGGACTGGTTTAGAGCTCCCAAAATGCAGAAAAATGATTCTGGTTCAGTGTAACCGGTTACGGATTTGAGTGTAACCGGTTACGCTGTTGAAAAACTGAGAATCTGGGCATTTTGCGTGACCGTAACCGGTTACGGTTCCTGGTGTAACCGGTTACACTGGGCGAAAAAGGAAAAATTCAGCAGAGTGGAAAATTCATATCTCCCGTTTCGTGCGTCCGTTCGACGCGTACCATATACCGTTAGAAAGCTATTTAAGTATACTATCTAGGAAAATTAGCCTTGGTGCTTGAATACTATTTTTTTTGATATATCTGACAAACCTTTTGTTAAGTGCGACACTGATAACATGTGGAGCATATGTATTTAAACCGTGTTTTCTTCTTTATTCCCGATGGCTGTGTTATGTCGTTGTGTATGTCGTCATCTTTATGTCCCCGCTCTCAATGGGAATATTCTGGTGTATACTCATTGGTGAGAAGGGATAGCTGGGCATATTCACCGCTCTCAATGGGAATGATCTGGTGTATACTCATTGATCGGTATGATATATGTGGGTACTCGATGGGAATGATCTGGTGTATACTCATCGTGTTACCAAGGAAATGCTAGTGCTTGATGGGAATGATCTGGTGTAAACTGATCATGTACTGAAGAAGGCATTTCCTCTAGCGGGAAAACATCGGATGTTGGTACGGTGAGATGGTGATACCACGTCGGTAAGATCACTTGTTTATTCACCCCTAGTGATGCCACATAGGCAATATCATTAGGTCCTCACCGGTGGGCTGGTACAATCATGGTGACGTGGTTGTATTAAAAACATCATACTTGTGTGTCGTTTGTGTGTTTAACGATATCTCATTGGTTAGTCATGGGACTTCTATTGGTGATATTGTCCTTGTTGTGTATTTGTACCTGGCCGTGAGGAAAACTACGGTTCCACGGCAGATCCGTTTGATTGTATGTTCCCTTTAAATCCGAGCGGACTAATAGGATAGGCGGACTCACTGAGATTTAGTAATCTCATCCCATTCCAATTATTTATTTTTCAGGTGGTTCGAGGCAAGATCGCGGTAAGGGAAAGATGGATTAGATCTCTTGGCGATGCTTGGATATTTCTTCTAGTTCTTATCGTGCTTGCTAGTTTATGTATTTTGGATATGTACTTACATGATGTACTTGTATTTTGGCCATGATACATTCGGCTTTTGTAATCGTTTACTTCTATTTTCCGCTGCAAACATTATGTATTTGTTGTCTTATGAACCATATATAATACTTTATGCATATTATTCTAGACAAATATGTGTGGGGTGTTACAGGTACAGTGAAGAAAAGACTTATCACACAGTTTCAAAAATCCTTAAAGGAAGGTTCTACTTATTTAATTGAAAATGTCTTAGTTGCCAAAACTGAAATAAAAATTCAAACCGACAACACACAAGTTCAAATTGAACTTTTTGGGAGCTACAAAGTGCAGTAACATAGTTGTGAATGAAATTCCAACAAATCATTTAGATTTTGTTGCTTTTTCATATATCCTCTCAGCTACAAACGGTGATAAATTACTTGGTATATATATAATATTTTATATTTACTTTCACATTTTTTTATGAGTTTACAAAAACAAACTTTATAATTCATTTGGCTCAATTTATATGTAATTTTTTTCTTAAATTTAACAGATGTAATTCCACATATTGTGGAAAAGGACAACATCAAACAAACTCCAAAGAATGGAAAGAACTACCAGATGATTAACATTGTTCTTGAGGATTTAGAGTAAGATTTAATAATAGTTTATCATTATATTTAATTACATAAATTAATTTATGGTATATATTTTTTTCTCAAACAACTTTCATTGTCACCACGTTTCATTACTAATTATTTGTAACACCCCACACATATTTGTCTAGAATAATATGCATAAAGTATTAAATATGGTTCATAAGACAACAGTTACATAATGTTTGCAGCGGAAAATAGAAGTACACGAATACAAAAGCCGAATGTATCATGGCCAAAATACAGGTACATCACAACGGTACATATCCAAAATACAAAAACTAGCAAGCACGATAAGAGCTAAAAGAAATATCCAAGCATCGCCAAGAGATCTAATCCATCTTTCCCTTACCGCGATCTTGCCTCGAACCACCTGAAAAAAATAATAATTGGAATGGGATGAGATTACTAAATCTCAGTGAGCCCGCCTATCCTATTAATCCACTCGGATCTAAAGGGAACATGCAATCAAAACCGAATCCACCATTGATTCGGGGTTATACTCACTTCCGGTACAAGTACAGAGCAAACAAGTGACTCGTCCACCATTGGACTTGCCTCATACTATTATACATTATAGCAACAAGTGTGCACAACCCGCATCCATAAACGGGGAATCCAGAAGTACGTTAATACCACTAGACTAAGTTACTAACACACCCTCGGTGGGTTCACCCATGCTTGTTTGTCAAGAGACTTGCACAAGCACCCTGCAAGAATGGTTAAACGGGTTCGCATAAGCCTACATGGCTGCGAGGTGACCTTGCCTAGGAGGCGACACCGTCCCATTAACCATCTGTATGCACGTGGTGTTAACAGCAAGTGCAACACGCCGTCTCGACGCATGAGCCCATCCGGGTAGGAACCTAATGATGTAGCCTACATGGCATCATTAGAGATGGTTTACCTGTTATGCGCAGGCTTACTTAGCCGCATAACGCCATCATACCGAGCACGCGAGTGTGTATACAGCAAGTGAGTAAAATGCCTCCAGAACCTCACAAGCACACTGCAACGGTAGTTCAGGTATGTGCCTCTAGGATCCATGATCAGGGCAGTCCCACGGACAACTCAAGGACCCATGGTCCGAATCGTAACTTAGTACCTGGTCTACTTCGATTCAGCACACACACACATAAGCAAACGCTAAAGCACGCAAGCAGACAACCCCGATTGTTTAACCGAAACAATGGGCACCAATAGAATGATCATATTTCATCAAGATATAGCATTCTTATTCCAGCATAACATAGCAGTTAGAAACAATGAGCTAATCCAGTCTAACTACACATAATTTACATAATATCAGTGTCGCACTTTAACTGAAGGTATATCAGATATATTGAAAAATGTTACTTAAACACCAAGGTTAATTTCCCTAGATAGTACACTCAATTAGCTTTCTAACGGTATATAGTACGCGTCAAACGGACGCACGAAACGGGAGATATGAATTTCCCAAACTGCTGAATTTTTCCTTCTGCGCCCAGTGTAACCGGTTACACCAGGAACCGTAACCGGTTAGGGTCACGCAAAATGCCCAGATTTCTCAATTTTCAACAGTGTAACCGGTTACATCAAAACCCGTAACCGGTTACACTGAACCAGAACCATTTTTCTGCGTTTTTAAGGATTCTATAACAGTCCAAAAGTGCTTCTAAAGTCATCCCATGCATTACTAACCAGATTCCCATGAATTTAAAACATGCATTGTATTCAGAATCATCAACCAACAAGGGTTTAAGGTAATACAACATAATTAGCTTCATGTATTCATTAATTATCACACAATCCCTAAACCCCAAATAGAACCCCAACATGCAAAGCCCATGGTTTCTATCTAAGGACTCACCTTAGAGATGAAATCAGATGATGATGATGCTGATGGTGCTGAAGCAAGATGAAGATGATGGAAAGAGCAAGATTTGGGGCAGAATTGGTTGCATGCAAGGTTGAACAATGGGACCAAGTTTGAGACTTCCTCTTCTCTTCTTCCTCTCTTCCCACGTTCTCCTCTCTTTCTCTCTTTCACAAAATTCTGGTTTTTGGAAAAGAAAAGAAGGATCAACCAAACATGTCTCTATTCTACTTAAGGGTGAAAATACCATTATACCCTTCCTATTACCACCAATAGGTTTAGTTAACACTAAAGATCAATTAGTGGAATATACATCATATTTATCCATCTTACTTTATACTAATTACATTAGTAATAAGGATGATCGAATAAATATAATACCGGACATTACATTCTCCCCCCCTTAAATAGAATTCGTCCTCGAATTCAGAATCTTACCAAAACAAGTGAGGGTAGGATTCCCGCATCTCTGACTCAAGCTCCCACGTAGCTTCCTCAGGACGCGTCTCATCCCACATCACCTTCACGATAGGTATCTCCTTACTCCGTAGAGACTTGCTCGCACGCTCCAGGATACGGTAAGGTTGAGGATCATAGGAAAGATCTGGTTCTACCTCCACAGAATCCGGAAGGATAGGATGAAAGGTATCGGGTACGAACTTTCGGAGCTGAGATACGTGGAATACGTCATGCAGCCCGGATAATGAAGGTGGTAATGCCAACTGATAAGCCACTTCGCCTACCCGGCTCATAATCTGATATGGTCCTACATATCTCGGGCTGAGTTTTCGCGTTTTGAACGGTCCTCCCAACGTTAATCTTGGAGTGACCTTCAAATACACATGATCACCAACCTCAAATTCTAAGGGTCTCCTTCGCTTGTCCGCATAGTTCTTTTGTCGGTCTTGGGCTTTCTTGAGATTATCTCGGATCATCTTAACTTTCTCGGTAGTTTCTTGTATAATCTCTGGTCCAAGAATATTCTTCTCCCCTACTTCGGCCCAACACAAAGGTGATCGACATTTTCTCCCGTATAGAGCTTCATAGGGAGCCATACCCAAACTAGCATGGTAACTGTTATTGTATGCGAACTCTATCAATGGCAAATGATCCTTCCAACTCCCACCTTCTTCTAGAATGAAAGCTCTCAACATATCCTCTATCGTCTGGATTGTCCTCTCCGTCTACCCATCGGATTGAGGATGGTTAGACGTACTCATATCCAGTCTAGTCCCCAATTCCTTATGAAATATCTTCCAAAATCTTGAAGTGAATTTTGGATCACGATCGGACACTATACTAGATGGCACACCATGCAACCGTACAATCTCCGCTATGAAAAGCCTTGCGAGATGAATCACCTTATAAGTGGTCTTTACAGGTAAAAAGTGAGCAGACTTAGTCAACTTGTCCACTATCACCCATATAGAATCATGCCCGCCTCGAGTACGAGGTAATCCCACAATGAAATCTATCGAGATACTATCCCATTTCCACATTGGTATCTCCAGTGGCTGTAACATTCCTCCTGGTCTCTGATGCTCAATCTTAACTTGTTGACAAATGGGACATTGCGCTACATACTCTGCAATCTCCTTCTTCATCCCTGGCCACCAAAAATCTTTCCTCAAGTCTTGATACATTTTGGTCGATCCAGGATGAATAGAAAATCTACTCTTGTGTGCTTCATCCAGAATCAAACGCTTCAACTCAGAATCATTCGGTACACACATCCGTTGCTTAAACAAGATTACTCCATCAAGTGCTCTCACAAAATCCGGCATGCCTTCGCTCGCTTGCAATTGCTCATCATACCCTTGGGATATCCAAATTCTTTCTCGTAGCTCATTTTGAATGCTCAAATTACTGATCAACACACCATTGGGTGTCCATTCAAACTGAAGGTTAAGATTTCGAAACCTTTCCAATAAGTCATTTTCTAACATCATCAACTCCGCAACTCGAAATTCCTTCCTACTTAACGCATCTGCCACTTTGTTAGCCTTTCCTGGTTGATACTTCAATTCAAAGTCATAATCTTTGAGGTACTCCATCCATCTCCTTTGTCGCATATTCAACTCCTTCTGGTCGAAAAGATATCTCAAGCTTTTATGATCGCTGAACATTTCAAAGTGAACGCCATATAGGTAATGTCGCCACACCTTGAGTGCAAAAACTATTGCAGCAAGCTCAAGATCATGGGTCGGGTAATTCTCTTCATGAGATCTCAATTGTCGAGAGGCATAAGCTACCATCTGGCCGTCTTGCATCAATACTCCGCCTAAACATTTCTTAGAAGCGTCGCAGAACACCTCATAGGATCGGTTTGGATCCGGAATTACTAACACGGGTGCAGTAGTCAACTTCTTCTTAAGTTTCTGGAAACTCTTCTCACACTCAGAATCCCATTCAAAAGCAACTTCCTTCCGCGTAAGCTTTGTCAATGGTAAGGCTAACTTAGCAAACCCCATAATAAATCTCCGGTAATAGCCTGCCAAACCTAAGAAGCTTCTGACTTCAGTCACACTCTTTGGCCTATCCCAATTCACCACGGCTTCTACTTTAGAAGGATCCACTGCCACGCCTCCTCCAGAGATGACGTGACCAAGAAAACTTACTTCGGATAGCCAAAATTCACACTTGCTGAACTTGGCATACAATTGTTTCTCTCGAAGAGTAGATAACACAATCCGCAAATGCTCTTCATGGTCTTCGGGAGTGCGAGAATACACAAGAATATCATCAATGAAGATCACTACGAACTTGTCCAGATATGGCTGAAAGATTCGATTCATGTAATCCATGAAAACTGCTGGGGCATTAGTCACACCAAAAGGCATAACCAATAACTCGTAGTGACCATATCGAGTCTTGAATGCAGTCTTAGGCACATCTGAGCTCTTCACTCGGATTTGATGGTATCCTGACCTAAGATCAATCTTCGAGAACACACTGGCTCCTTTCAACTGATTTAGGAGGTCATCAATCCGTGGTAAAGGATATTTGTTCTTTATGGTGACTTTGTTCCGCTGACGATAATCGATGCACAAGCGCATACTTCCGTCTTTCTTCTTCACCAAAAGAACAGGAGCTCCCCATGGAGAAACACTGGGTTGGATAAAATGCTTAGCAAGAAGCTCTTCCAACTGATGCTTCAGTTCTCTGAGTTCAATAGGAGACATCCTATATGGAGTGATGGAAACTGGGGCTGTTCCAGGAACAAGATCAATTGAGAACTCCGCTTCCCTTTCCGGAGGAAGAGAAGTGATATCCTCAGGAAATACATCAGGGAATTCGCACACCATCGGAATCTCTGACAATTCAACTCTCACAGAAGGCTCCTTGGAAAGAACCAAAAGAAAGGATCTTTCTTGAGAAAAGAGATAATTAACCGTGCTGATTGTACCTTCTATCAACTTGGTAATTGCATCATCGGAAGAAATCTCTTCAGCAGGAATGAATATGGCCTTCTCTTTGCAACCAATGTACACCGAGTTAAGAGACAACCAATCCATCCCTAGAATAACATCAAGCTTCTTGAGGGGTAAGCAAATCAGATCAATCGGGAAGTCACGACCATTAAAAGACACCAAACAATCTTTGCAAATTATTCGAGCTTTCACAGTATCATCCGTTGCCGAAGAAATAATCATAGGACTGGGTAATGGAGTAGCTTCCAAACCAAGTCGGTAAACACACTCGGTAGAGACAAAAGAATGAGTGGCTCCACAATCAACTAAAACACATAAAGGTTGATTGTTAACATAACACGTACCCGCAATGAGATTGTTGTTTCCCTTGGCCTTCCTCGAATCCAAAGTGTAAACACGACCTGCAGTCTTTTCTGGAGCTCTCTTCTTCGGGCAATTCCTCATCACGTGACCTTGCTCGCCACACTCAAAGCATCTAACAGGATAAACCTCACAATTGCCAGTGTGCTTCCTCTTACACTTATCACAAAAGGGTGGTCGGGGGAAACGGTCACCGTGGCTTTGCTTCATCTTTGGTGGAGGATTACGGGGCCTCAAGTTTTGAGTAGATCTCCCTTGCTCCCTAAAGTTAGTCCTGTTCTGGTTCCTCTCTTCTTGAACTCTCTTCAAACTATTTTCAGCAACATAGCATTGCCTTAGACATTCAGCATAGGTAGTGAACTCTCTTTGGGAAACACTATGAGCAATGTCAGCTCTCAGACCCATCATAAACTGATCAATCTTCCATAGTTCATCTGGAGCATAAACAGCCTGTCTGGAGTAGTCTGCCAAGTCCTCGAACTTCTCTGCATATTCTGAAACAGACATGTCACCTTGCTTGAAGTTCTGGAATTCTCGCTCCTTCTGAGTTCTCACACTATTAGGAAAATACTTCTCCAAGAATGCCACCTTGAAGTGTTGCCAATCCTTAGGAATCTCTTGAGTGGTGAAATAAGTAGATGCAGTGTTCCACCACCTAAGAGCTGGTCCCTTCATTTTCTGAGTAGCAAAAATCACCTTCTCTTCTTCAGTACGCTGAATAGCTTGAAACACCCTCTCCATACCAGCTAACCAATCATGAGCCAAGAGTGAGTCAAGTCCACCAACAAACTCTGGAGGATCCATCCTGAAGAAGGCACGAAAATATGGTCCAGCTGCAGCTTGAGGAACAGGAGCTTGAGTAGGAGGCTGTTGTCCTTGCATGCCTTGCATCATTTGAGCCATCATCTGGTTTTGCTGCATCATCTGCTGCATCATCTACTGCCAAGGCACGCCTGCACCTCCGGCTTCATGCTCGGGCTCCACATTCCTAGTTCTGGGCCTTACGGGACCTCTGCGTTGCTCAGCCATCTCCCTGTCTGTCCTACGCATGGAATCAAGTTGATCAGACTCAATGCCATAAATAAGACATAAGGAATCATACTGCTTATACACATATGAGGCAGAATTGTACTGCATTGTGATGCGTCTTAGCAAAGTCGAGGATCGACCTGCTCTGATACCAACTGTAATACCCCACACATATTTGTCTAGAATAATATGCATAAAGTATTAAATATGGTTCATAAGACAACAGTTACATAATGTTTGCAGCGGAAAATAGAAGTACACGAATACAAAAGCCGAATGTATCATGGCCAAAATACAGGTACATCACAACGGTACATATCCAAAATACAAAAACTAGCAAGCACGATAAGAGCTAAAAGAAATATCCAAGCATCGCCAAGAGATCTAATCCATCTTTCCCTTACCGCGATCTTGCCTCGAACCACCTGAAAAAAATAATAATTGGAATGGGATGAGATTACTAAATCTCAGTGAGCCCGCCTATCCTATTAATCCACTCGGATCTAAAGGGAACATGCAATCAAAACCGAATCCACCATTGATTCGGGGTTATACTCACTTCCGGTACAAGTACAGAGCAAACAAGTGACTCGTCCACCATTGGACTTGCCTCATACTATTATACATTATAGCAACAAGTGTGCACAACCCGCATCCATAAACGGGGAATCCAGAAGTACGTTAATACCACTAGACTAAGTTAATAACACACCCTCGGTGGGTTCACCCATGCCTGTTTGTCAAGAGACTTGCACAAGCACCCTGCAAGAATGGTTAAATGGGTTCGCATAAGCCTACATGGCTGCGAGGTGACCTTGCCTAGGAGGCGACACCGTCCCATTAACCATCTGTATGCACGTGGTGTTAACAGCAAGTGCAACACGCCGTCTCGACGCATGAGCCCATCCGGGTAGGAACCTAATGATGTAGCCTACATGGCATCATTAGAGATGGTTTACCTGTTATGCGTAGGCTTACTTAGCCGCATAACGCCATCATACTGAGCACGCGAGTGTGTATACAGCAAGTGAGTAAAATGCCTCCAGAACCTCACAAGCACACTGCAACGGTAGTTCAGGTATGTGCCTCTAGGATCCATGATCAGGGCAGTCCCACGGACAACTCAAGGACCCATGGTCCGAATCGTAACTTAGTACCTGGTCTACTTCGATTCAGCACACACGCACATAAGCAAACGCTAAAGCACGCAAGCAGACAACCCCGATTGTTTAACCGAAACAATGGGCACCAATAGAATGATCATATTTCATCAAGATATAGCATTCTTATTCTAGCATAACATAGCAGTTAGAATCAATGAGCTAATCCAGTCTAACTACACATAATTTACATAATATCAGTGTCGCACTTTAACTGAAGGTATATCAGATATATTGAAAAATGTTACTTAAACACCAAGGTTAATTTCCCTAGATAGTACACTCAATTAGCTTTCTAACGGTATATGGTACGCGTCAAACGGACGCACGAAACGGGAGATATGAATTTCCCAAACTGCTGAATTTTTCCATCTGCGCCCAGTGTAACCGGTTACACCAGGAACCGTAACCGGTTACGGTCACGCAAAATGCCTAGATTTCCCAATTTTCAACTGCGTAACCGGTTACATCAAAACCCGTAACCGGTTACACTGAACCAGAACCATTTTTCTGCGTTTTTAAGGATTCTATAACAGTCCAAAAGTGCTTCTAAAGTCATCCCCTGCATTACTAACCAGATTCCCACGAATTTAAAACATGCATTGTATTCAGAATCATCAACCAACAAGGGTTTAAGGTAATACAACATAATTAGCTTCATGTATTCATTAATTATCACACAATCCCTAAACCCCAAACAGAACCCCAACATGCAAAGCCCATGGTTTCTATCTAAGGACTCACCTTAGAGATGAAATCAGATGATGATGATGCTGATGGTGCTGAAGCAAGATGAAGATGATGGAAAGAGAAAGATTTGGGGCAGAATTGGTTGCATGCAAGGTTGAACAATGGGACCAAGTTTGAGACTTCCTCTTCTCTTCTTCCTCTCTTCCCACGTTCTCCTCTCTTTATCTCTTTCACAAAATTCTGGTTTTTGGAAAAGAAAAGAAGGATCAACCAAACATGTCTCTATTCTACTTAAGGGTGAAAATACCATTATACCCTTCCTATTACCACCAATAGGTTTAGTTAACACTAAAGATCAATTAGTGGAATATACATCATATTTATCCATCTTACTTTATACTAATTACATTAGTAATAAGGATGATCGAATAAATATAATACCGGGCATTACATTATTAATTTATTAAATATATTAAATGAAATAAACCCTAAAAAAACTACATTCATTGTTTCCTACTTTTTAGTTGATTTAAACAGATTTAACACACTAATTATTATTAAATATTAAATACATTAAATAATATAAATCCTAAAAAAACTACTTCTTTCACCAACGTATTAATTCAAACCCATGTTTCATTACCAGGTCAACCAACCATACATTTTTATTTTTTAAATCACAAACCCACGTTCTTTGATACTTGTTTTAAAACCCCATATCCAAATTCTAAACCCACGTTTTTTATAAATCATAAACCCATGTTACAAATCACAATCTCATTTTATTAATGCGTAACTCCTCCTCCTCCTCCAGATTGGTATAAATTCAGTTCTCTTCCACCAAATTGGTATAAATTCATCTCTCCAATATTCAGCTTCTTTTCCATAGTTTATTCAATGGCACTTCCTATAATTACTTTCATTGATAACATTCACGCTGGAAAGATTGATTGGAATTTGAAGGTTCGATTCATTTGTATGTGGACTCAACCTGAATTCAAAAATCCATCTGAAACAAACAGTTTGGAGATGATTCTACTTGACGAAAAGGTATAAATATTTTATATTTTTAATTTCATAATAATATTTACAATCTATATTGATTTTTTTTGTATTTTCATCTTTTTTTCATTGTAGTATGGAAACATTCAGGCTACATTGAAGAAAAGACTTATCACACAGTTTCAAGAATCCTTAAAGGAAGGTTCTACTTATTTAATTGAAAATGTCTTAGTTGCCAAAACTGAAATCAATATTCAAACCGACAACACTTAAGTTCAAATTGAACTTAATGGGAGCTACAAAGTGCAGTAACATAGTTGTGAATGAAATTCCAGCAAATCATTTAGATTTTGTTGCTTTTTCATATATCCTCTCAGCTACAAATGGTGATAAATTACTTGGTATATATAATATTTCATATTTACTTTCACATTTTTTTAAGAATTTACAAAAACAAACTTTATAATTCATTTGGCTCAATTTATATGTAATTTTTTTCTTAAATTTATTAGATGTAATTCCACATATTGTGGAAAAGGACGACATCAAACAAACTCCAAAGAATGGAAAAAACTACCGGATGATTAACATTGTTCTTGAGGATTTAGAGTAAGATTTAATAATAGTTTATCATTATATTTAATTACATAAATTAATTTATGGTATATATTTTTTTCTCAAACCACTTTCATTGTCACCACGTTTCATTACTAATTATTAATTTATTAAATATATTAAATGAAATAAACCCTAAAAGAACTACATTCATTGTTTCCTACTTTTTAGTTGATTTAAACAGATTAAACATACTAATTATTTTTAAATATTAAATATATTAAATAATATAAATCCTAAAAAACCTACTTCTTCCACCAACGTATTAATTCAAACCCATGTTTCATTACCAGGTCAACTAACCATACATTTTTATTTTTTAAATCACAAACCCACGTTCTTTGATACTTGTTTAAAATCCCATATCCAAATTCTAAACCCACGTTTTTTATAAATCATAAACCCATGTTACAAATCACAATCTCATTTTATTAATGCGTAACTCCTCCTCCTCCTCCAGATTGGTATAAATTCCGTTCTCTTCCACCAAATTGGTATAAATTCATCTCTCCAATATTCAGCTTCTTTTCCATAGTTTATTCAATGGCACTTCCTATAATTACTTTCATTGATAACATTCACGCTGGAAAGATTGATTGGAATTTGAAGGTTCGATCCATTTGTATGTGGACTCAACCTGAATTCAAAAATCCATCTGAAACAAACAGTTTGGAGATGATTCTACTTGACGAAAAGGTATAAATATTTTATATTTTTAATTTCATAATAATATTTACAATCTATATTGATTTTTTTTGTATTTTCATCTTTTTTTTCATTGTAGTATGGAAACATTCAGGCTACATTGAAGAAAAGACTTATCACACAGTTTCAAGAATCCTTAAAGGAAGGTTTTACTTATTTAATTGAAAATGTCTTAGTTGCCAAAACTGAAATAAAAATTCAAACCAACAACACACAAGTTCAAATTGAACTTTATGGGAGCTACAAAGTGCAGTAACATAGTTGTGAATGAAATTCCAACAAATCATTTAGATTTTGTTGCTTTTTCATATATCCTCTCAGCTACAAATGGTGATAAATTACTTGGTATATATAATATTTTATATTTACTTTCACATTTTTTTATGAATTTACAAAAACAAACTTTATAATTCATTTGGCTCAATTTATATGTAATTTTTTTCTTAAATTTAACAGATGTAATTCCACATATTGTGGAAAAGGACAACATCAAACAAACTCTAAAGAATGGAAATAACTACCAGATGATTAACATTGTTCTTGAGGATTTAGAGTAAGATTTAATAATAGTTTACCATTATATTTAATTACATAAATTAATTTATGGTATATATTTTTTTCTCAAACAACTTTCATTGTCACCACGTTTCATTACTAATTATTAATTTATTAAATATATTAAATGAAATAAACCCTAAAAAAACTACATTCATTGTTTCCTACTTTTTAGTTGATTTAAACAGATTAAACACACTAATTATTATTAAATATTAAATATATTAAATAATATAAATCCTAAAAAAACTACTTCTTTCACCAACGTATTAATTCAAACCCATGTTTCATTACCAGGTCAACTAACCATACATTCTTATGTTTTAAATCACAAACCCACATTCTTTGATACTTGTTTTAAAACCCCATATCCAAATTCTAAACCCACGTTTTTTATAAATCATAAACCCATGTTACAAATCACAATCTCATTTTATTAATGCGTAACTCCTCCTCCTCCTCCAGATTGGTATAAATTCAGTTCTCTTCCACCAAATTGGTATAAATTCATCTCTCCAATATTCAGCTTCTTTTCCATAGTTTATTCAATGGCACTTCCTATAATTACTTTCATTGATAACATTCACGCTGGAAAGATTGTTTGGAATTTGAAGGTTCGATTCATTTGTATGTGGACTCAACCTGAATTCAAAAATCCATCTGAAACAAACAGTTTGGAGATGATTCTACTTTTCGAAAAGGTATAAATATTTTATATTTTTAATTTCATTATAATATTTACAATCTATATTGATTTTTTTTTTTGTATTTTCATCTTTTTTTCATTGTAGTATGGAAACATTTAGGCTACAGTGAAGAAAAGACTTATCACACAGTTTCAAGAATCCTTAAAGGAAGGTTCTACATATTTAATTGAAAATGTCTTAGTTGCCAAAACTGAAATCAATATTCAAACCGACAACACACAAGTTCAAATTGAACTTAATGGGAGCTACAAAGTGCAGTAACATAGTTGTGAATGAAATTCCAACAAATCATTTAGATTTTGTTGCTTTTTCATATATCCTCTCAGCTACAAATGGTGATAAATTACTTGGTATATATAATATTTTATATTTACTTTCACATTTTTTTATGAATTTACAAAAACAAACTTTATAATTCATGTGGCTCAATTTATATGTAATTTTTTTCTTAAATTTAACAGATGTAATTCCACATATTGTGGAAAAGGACAACATCAAACAAACTCCAAAGAATGGAAAAAACTACCAGATGATTAACATTGTTCTTGAGGATTTAGAGTAAGATTTAATAATAGTTAATCATTATATTTAATTACATAAATTAATTTATGGTATATATTTTTTTCTCAAACAACTTTCATTGTCACCACGTTTCATTACTAATTATTAATTTATTAAATATATTAAATGAAATAAACCCTAAAAAAACTACATTCATTGTTTCCTACTTTTTAGTTGATTTAAACAGATTAAACACACTAATTATTATTAAATATTAAATATATTAAATAATATAAATCCTAAAAAAACTACTTCTTTCACCAACTTATTAATTCAAACCCATGTTTCATTACCAGGTCAACTAACCATACATTCTTATTTTTTAAATCACAAACCCACGTTCTTTGATACTTGTTTTAAAACCCCATATCCAAATTATAAACCCACGTTTTTTATAAATCATAACCCCATGTTACAAATCACAATCTCATTTTATTAATGCGTAACTCCTCCTCCTCCAGATTGGTATAAATTCAGTTCTCTTCCACCAAATTGGTATAAATTCATCTCTCCAATATTCAGCTTCTTTTCCATAGTTTATTCAATGGCACTTCCTATAATTACTTTCATTGATAACATTCACGCTGGAAAGATTGATTGGAATTTGAAGGTTCGATTCATTTGTATGTGGAATCAACCTGAATTCAAAAATCCATCTGAAACAAACAGTTTGGAGATAATTCTACTTGACGAACAGGTATAAATATTTTACATTTTTAATTTCATAATAATATTTACAATCTATATTGATTTATTTTTGTATTTTCATCTTTTTTTCATTGTAGCATGCAAACATTCAGGCTATAGTGAAGAAAAGAATTATCACACAGTTTCAAGAATCCTTAAAGGAAGGTTCTACTTATTTAATTGAAAATGTCTTAGTTGCCAAAACTGAAATCAATATTCAAACCGACAACACACAAGTTCAAATTGAACTTTATGGGAGCTATAAAGTGCAGTAACATAGTTGTGAATGAAATTCCAACAAATCATTTAGATTTTGTTGCTTTTTCATATATCCTCTCAGCTACAAATGGTGATAAATTACTTGGTATATATACTATTATATATTTACTTTCACATTTTTTTATGAATTTACAAAAACAAACTTTATAATTCATTTGGCTCAATTTATATGTAATTTTTTTCTTAAATTTAACAGATGTAATTCCACATATTGTGGAAAAGGACAACATCAAACAAACTCCAAAGAATGGAAAAAACTACCAGATGATTAACATTGTTCTTGAGGATTTAGAGTAAGATTTAATAATAGTTTATATCATTATATTTAATTACATAAATTAACTTATGGTATATATTTTTTTTCTCAAACAACTTTCATTGTCACCACGTTTCATTAATAATTATTAATTTATTAAATATATTAAATGAAATAAACCCTAAAAAAACTACATTCATTGTTTCCTACTTTTTAGTTGATTTAAACAGATTAAACACACTAATTATTATTAAATATTAAATATATTAAATAATATAAATCCTAAAAAAAATACTTCTTTCACCAACGTATTAATTCAAACCCATGTTTCATTACCAGGTCAACTAACCATACATTCTTATTTTTTAAATCACAAACTCACGTTCTTTGATACTTGTTTTAAAACCCCATATCTAAATTCTAAACCCACGTTTTTTATAAATCATAAACCCATGTTACAAATCACAATCTCATTTTATTAATGCGTAACTCCTCCTCCTCCTCCTCCAGATTGGTATAAATTCAGTTCTCTTCCACCAAATTGGTATAAATTCATCTCTCCAATATTCAGCTTCTTTTCCATAGTTTATTCAATGGCACTTCCTATAATTACATTTGTAATACCCCTTATTAAATGAAATGCTCTAATGTTATTAGCTGACACTGAGGTTTTATTAATTGGTGCATTAGAGATACTTTTGGACATGAGTTAGTAGTGCTAACTTAAGATATTTTCTTATATCCTTCACTTTGCTTTTCTTCTTCATTATTCTTCTTCAAAGGCAAAGTTAGAGAGAAGAGTAGAGAGAAGGAAGAGCAAGAGGAGCAAAGAGGAGAAGCTTGGATCTTCATCATTTCTCCGCCGAATCAACTCATCTTCGACATCAACGACTCATAATCGAGGTGGGTTCTAGTTAGAAACTTATAGATTTGATTGTGGATGAGAAATCATAAGTTTGGATATTAGGGATTTCATAGAGAAATCTAGGTTTTTGAACAAAAATCATCAATGTCCATGAATAACTGTTGGTAATCCACAAGTATATCATATATATGTTGTTTTCATGCATTGGTATGATTTAGAGCAGGTTTGGAATGGTTTTGGCCGGTTTGAACCGTGAGTACTGTGTGAGAAACAGAGCTGAGAACTCAGTTTTCGCGCGCTTCGCGGCGCGAACTATGCAGGTTATTAGAGGTTTTGATTCTGCCATCAGTACGCGGCGCGTACAGGGGTTCGCGGCGCGAACGCTATGGGAATCCTTGAGAGACTTGCCACTGCCAGAGGTTGGACGGCGCGAACATTGTTGAAGATTATGAGGGTTGGCTACTGCCAGAGGGTTCGCGGCGCGACCTAGCTGTTGCGCGGCGCGAACTGAAGCTTTCTTAGCCAATTCTTTAGTTTAATGAGATAAATTGTTTCAATCGTAACTTTTGAACCGTAACTCAGTTTTAATCACCGTTCGAAGCAGTAGTAGGCTACAAGCGTGTAATTTCTAGTAGTGTAGGTTTTGGGAACAAAGGAGAATTATTTAATCGAGAGTCGGGAATTTGCTTGATTACTTGGGTTGGTTTTCGTTCGGAATCATGAGAACGTTATGCTTTTGTATGATGCTTGTGTACTCTATAATTGTGATAAATTACCATTTGTTTACGGACAATGATAATAATTGTTGGTTGAGTTCTATTGCAGGTGGATTAGTATACCTTTGTTATATATATTTATATCAGAGAGGTTTGAATAACTTCATTGTTATGTGAATAAAGGTTAAGTGAGGAAACTAGGAATTGTTAGGTTATTTAGCTTAACAAAGAAACCTAGGATGAGACATTATATGGAACATACGGGTACTTGAATTTTCTGAGGAAAGGCTAACAGGCCTAGTGGTTTGCGTGAGCGATCACCATTGTATGATGTATTAATCGAAACCATTGTATTCTTTATTTCTTTATTTTCTTTTGAATGCTAACAGGCATTCTTCGTGCAGAGAGGCACTGTGCAGAGAGGCACTAATAATCTTGGCAGGTTTGATTCCCGCTTTTGTGTACGAATGGAACCTACGGGTAGAGACTTGTGATGGTGTACGGGCCATGTGAAGTGACGATTCATGGGGAAAGGCTCATGAATCCGAATCCATTTCGTATGTCAAGATTTTCCAAAGGATCCATGACTCGTGCCACCTCCTAGACGTAGAAGGGGACGGGAATATAGGGATGCCTTGGTATTAGTTTCCGATTAATAATCTTGTGTTGAGTTGTTGAACTCTAAGTATGATTCCATATAATGTTAGTATGAGAACTCAAGGTCTAGTTCCTTTTATGACTTGAGACTTATAGGTTAGAACCTTGTAAAGCCGAGAGGATCCATAGGATAGGGAACTCACTTAGATGTTGTATCTCACCCCATTATATATTGATTTCAGGTACTACAGGTTCCGCGAAGGGTAAGGGGAAAGCAGTTTGATTTCCTTATTCCTTATGCTTGTTTTGGATATGGCGAAGCTTCCGTTGTGGATTTTTCTTTTGTGATCATTGTTGATCTAGTTCTTAGTATTTTGTTTTGAACATCTTGTATGTATTATGCCGTTGTTAGAACTTGGTATTTAGGGCATTAATATGTATAATGTGTTAACTAGGAACTTATAAGTATTTTCAGTACCAAATACTTGGATTCATGTATATGTATATGCTTTGATGTATGTATTTATATATGGGTGTTACAACATTCATTGATAACATTCACGCTGGAAAGATTGATTGGAATTTGAAGGTTCGATTCATTTGTATGTGGACTCAACCTGAATTCAAAAATCCATCTGAAACAAACAGTTTGGAGATAATTCTACTTGACGAAAAGGTATAAATATTTTATATTTTTAATTTCATAATAATATTTACAATCTATATTGATTTTTTTTTGGTATTTTCATCTTTTTTTCATTGTAGTATATATGGAAACATTTAGGCAACAGTGAAGAAAAGACTTATCACACAGTTTCAAGAATCCTTAAAGGAAGGTTCTACTTATTTAATTGAAAATGTCTTAGTTGCCAAAACTGAAATAAAAATTCAAACCGACAACACACAAGTTCAAATTGAACTTTATGGGAGCTACAAAGTGCAGTAACATAGTTGTGAATGAAATTCCAACAAATCATTTAGATTTTGTTGCTTTTTCATATATCCTCTCAGCTACAAATGGTGATAAATTACTTGGTATATATAATATTTTATATTTACTTTCACATTTTTTTATGAATTTACAAAAACAAACTTTATAATTCATTTGGCTCAATTTATATGTAATTTTTTTCTTAAATTTAACAGATGTAATTCCACATATTGTGGAAAAGGACAACATCAAACAAACTCCAAAGAATGGAAAAAACTACCAGATGATTAACATTGTTCTTGAGGATTTAGAGTAAGATTTAATAATAGTTTATATCATTATATTTAATTACATAAATTAATTTATGGTATATATTTTTTTTCTCAAACAACTTTCATTGTCACCACGTTTCATTAATAATTATTAATTTATTAAATATATTAAATGAAATAAACCCTAAAAAAACTACATTCATTGTTTCCTACTTTTTAGTTGATTTAAACAGATTAAACACACTAATTATTATTAAATATTAAATATATTAAATAATATAAATCCTAAAAAAAATACTTCTTTCACCAACGTATTAATTCAAACCCATGTTTCATTACCAGGTCAACTAACCATACATTCTTATTTTTTAAATCACAAACTCACGTTCTTTGATACTTGTTTTAAAACCCCATATCTAAATTCTAAACCCACGTTTTTTATAAATCATAAACCCATGTTACAAATCACAATCTCATTTTATTAATGCGTAACTCCTCCTCCTCCTCCTCCAGATTGGTATAAATTCAGTTCTCTTCCACCAAATTGGTATAAATTCATCTCTCCAATATTCAGCTTCTTTTCCATAGTTTATTCAATGGCACTTCCTATAATTACATTTGTAATACCCCTTATTAAATTAAATGCTCTAATGTTATTAGCTGACACTGAGGTTTTATTAATTGGTGCATTAGAGATACTTTTGGACATGAGTTAGTAGTGCTAACTTAAGATATTTTCTTATATCCTTCACTTTGCTTTTCTTCTTCATTATTCTTCTTCAAAGGCAAAGTTAGAGAGAAGAGTAGAGAGAAGGAAGAGCAAGAGGAGCAAAGAGGAGAAGCTTGGATCTTCATCATTTCTCCGCCGAATCAACTCATCTTCGACATCAACGACTCATAATCGAGGTGGGTTCTAGTTAGAAACTTATAGATTTGATTGTGGATGAGAAATCATAAGTTTGGATATTAGGGATTTCATAGAGAAATCTAGGTTTTTGAACAAAAATCATCAATGTCCATGAATAACTGTTGGTAATCCACAAGTATATCATATATATGTTGTTTTCATGCATTGGTATGATTTAGAGCAGGTTTGGAATGGTTTTGGCCGGTTTGAACCGTGAGTACTGTGTGAGAAACAGAGCTGAGAACTCAGTTTTCGCGCGCTTCGCGGCGCGAACTATGCAGGTTATTAGAGGTTTTGATTCTGCCATCAGTACGCGGCGCGTACAGGGGTTCGCGGCGCGTACAGGGGTTCGCGGCGCGAACGCTATGGGAATCCTTGAGAGACTTGCCACTGCCAGAGGTTGGACGGCGCGAACATTGTTGAAGATTATGAGGGTTGGCTACTGCCAGAGGGTTCGCGGCGCGACCTAGCTGTTGCGCGGCGCGAACTGAAGCTTTCTTAGCCAATTCTTTAGTTTAATGAGATAAATTGTTTCAATCGTAACTTTTGAACCGTAACTCAGTTTTAATCACCGTTCGAAGCAGTAGTAGGCTACAAGCGTGTAATTTCTAGTAGTGTAGGTTTTGGGAACAAAGGAGAATTATTTAATCGAGAGTCGGGAATTTGCTTGATTACTTGGGTTGGTTTTCGTTCGGAATCATGAGAACGTTATGCTTTTGTATGATGCTTGTGTACTCTATAATTGTGATAAATTACCATTTGTTTACGGACAATGATAATAATTGTTGGTTGAGTTCTATTGCAGGTGGATTAGTATACCTTTGTTATATATATTTATATCAGAGAGGTTTGAATAACTTCATTGTTATGTGAATAAAGGTTAAGTGAGGAAACTAGGAATTGTTAGGTTATTTAGCTTAACAAAGAAACCTAGGATGAGACATTATATGGAACATACGGGTACTTGAATTTTCTGAGGAAAGGCTAACAGGCCTAGTGGTTTGCGTGAGCGATCACCATTGTATGATGTATTAATCGAAACCATTGTATTCTTTATTTCTTTATTTTCTTTTGAATGCTAACAGGCATTCTTCGTGCAGAGAGGCACTGTGCAGAGAGGCACTAATAATCTTGGCAGGTTTGATTCCCGCTTTTGTGTACGAATGGAACCTACGGGTAGAGACTTGTGATGGTGTACGGGCCATGTGAAGTGACGATTCATGGGGAAAGGCTCATGAATCCGAATCCATTTCGTATGTCAAGATTTTCCAAAGGATCCATGACTCGTGCCACCTCCTAGACGTAGAAGGGGACGGGAATATAGGGATGCCTTGGTATTAGTTTCCGATTAATAATCTTGTGTTGAGTTGTTGAACTCTAAGTATGATTCCATATAATGTTAGTATGAGAACTCAAGGTCTAGTTCCTTTTATGACTTGAGACTTATAGGTTAGAACCTTGTAAAGCCGAGAGGATCCATAGGATAGGGAACTCATTTAGATGTTGTATCTCACCCCATTATATATTGATTTCAGGTACTACAGGTTCCGCGAAGGGTAAGGGGAAAGCAGTTTGATTTCCTTATTCCTTATGCTTGTTTTGGATATGGCGAAGCTTCCGTTGTGGATTTTTCTTTTGTGATCATTGTTGATCTAGTTCTTAGTATTTTGTTTTGAACATCTTGTATGTATTATGCCATTGTTAGAACTTGGTATTTAGGGCATTAATATGTATAATGTGTTAACTAGGAACTTATAAGTATTTTCAGTACCAAATACTTGGATTCATGTATATGTATATGCTTTGATGTATGTATTTATATATGGGTGTTACAACATTCATTGATAACATTCACGCTGGAAAGATTGATTGGAATTTGAAGGTTCGATTCATTTGTATGTGGACTCAACCTGAATTCAAAAATCCATCTGAAACAAACAGTTTGGAGATAATTCTACTTGACGAAAAGGTATAAATATTTTATATTTTTAATTTCATAATAATATTTACAATCTATATTGATTTTTTTTTGGTATTTTCATCTTTTTTTCATTGTAGTATATATGGAAACATTTAGGCAACAGTGAAGAAAAGACTTATCACACAGTTTCAAGAATCCTTAAAGGAAGGTTCTACTTATTTAATTGAAAATGTCTTAGTTGCCAAAACTGAAATAAAAATTCAAACCGACAACACACAAGTTCAAATTGAACTTTATGGGAGCTACAAAGTGCAGTAACATAGTTGTGAATGAAATTCCAACAAATCATTTAGATTTTGTTGCTTTTTCATATATCCTCTCAGCTACAAATGGTGATAAATTACTTGGTATATATAATATTTTATATTTACTTTCACATTTTTTTTATGAATTTACAAAAACAAACTTTATAATTCATTTGGCTCAATTTATATGTAATTTTTTTCTTAAATTTAACAGATGTAATTCCACATATTGTGGAAAAGGACAACATCAAACAAACTCCAAAGAATGGAAAAAACTACCAGATGATTAACATTGTTCTTGAGGATTTAGAGTAAGATTTAATAATAGTTTATATCATTATATTTAATTACATAAATTAATTTATGGTATATATTTTTTTTCTCAAACAACTTTCATTGTCACCACGTTTCATTAATAATTATTAATTTATTAAATATATTAAATGAAATAAACCCTAAAAAAACTACATTCATTGTTTCCTACTTTTTAGTTGATTTAAACAGATTAAACACACTAATTATTATTAAATATTAAATATATTAAATAATATAAATCCTAAAAAAAATACTTCTTTCACCAACGTATTAATTCAAACCCATGTTTCATTACCAGGTCAACTAACCATACATTCTTATTTTTTAAATCACAAACTCACGTTCTTTGATACTTGTTTTAAAACCCCATATCTAAATTCTAAACCCACGTTTTTTATAAATCATAAACCCATGTTACAAATCACAATCTCATTTTATTAATGCGTAACTCCTCCTCCTCCTCCAGATTGGTATAAATTCAGTTCTCTTCCACCAAATTGGTATAAATTCATCTCTCCAATATTCAGCTTCTTTTCCATAGTTTATTCAATGGCACTTCCTATAATTACATTTGTAATACCCCTTATTAAATTAAATGCTCTAATGTTATTAGCTGACACTGAGGTTTTATTAATTGGTGCATTAGAGATACTTTTGGACATGAGTTAGTAGTGCTAACTTAAGATATTTTCTTATATCCTTCACTTTGCTTTTCTTCTTCATTATTCTTCTTCAAAGGCAAAGTTAGAGAGAAGAGTAGAGAGAAGGAAGAGCAAGAGGAGCAAAGAGGAGAAGCTTGGATCTTCATCATTTCTCCGCCGAATCAACTCATCTTCGACATCAACGACTCATAATCGAGGTGGGTTCTAGTTAGAAACTTATAGATTTGATTGTGGATGAGAAATCATAAGTTTGGATATTAGGGATTTCATAGAGAAATCTAGGTTTTTGAACAAAAATCATCAATGTCCATGAATAACTGTTGGTAATCCACAAGTATATCATATATATGTTGTTTTCATGCATTGGTATGATTTAGAGCAGGTTTGGAATGGTTTTGGCCGGTTTGAACCGTGAGTACTGTGTGAGAAACAGAGCTGAGAACTCAGTTTTCGCGCGCTTCGCGGCGCGAACTATGCAGGTTATTAGAGGTTTTGATTCTGCCATCAGTACGCGGCGCGTACAGGGGTTCGCGGCGCGAACACTATGGGAATCCTTGAGAGACTTGCCACTGCCAGAGGTTGGACGGCGCGAACATTGTTGAAGATTATGAGGGTTGGCTACTGCCAGAGGGTTCGCGGCGCGACCTAGCTGTTGCGCGGCGCGAACTGAAGCTTTCCTAGCCAATTCTTTAGTTTAATGAGATAAATTGTTTCAATCGTAACTTTTGAACCGTAACTCAGTTTTAATCACCGTTCGAAGCAGTAGTAGGCTACAAGCGTGTAATTTCTAGTAGTGTAGGTTTTGGGAACAAAGGAGAATTATTTAATCGAGAGTCGGGAATTTGCTTGATTACTTGGGTTGGTTTTCGTTCGGAATCATGAGAACGTTATGCTTTTGTATGATGCTTGTGTACTCTATAATTGTGATAAATTACCATTTGTTTACGGACAATGATAATAATTGTTGGTTGAGTTCTATTGCAGGTGGATTAGTATACCTTTGTTATATATATTTATATCAGAGAGGTTTGAATAACTTCATTGTTATGTGAATAAAGGTTAAGTGAGGAAACTAGGAATTGTTAGGTTATTTAGCTTAACAAAGAAACCTAGGATGAGACATTATATGGAACATACGGGTACTTGAATTTTCTGAGGAAAGGCTAACAGGCCTAGTGGTTTGCGTGAGCGATCACCATTGTATGATGTATTAATCGAAACCATTGTATTCTTTATTTCTTTATTTTCTTTTGAATGCTAACAGGCATTCTTCGTGCAGAGAGGCACTGTGCAGAGAGGCACTAATAATCTTGGCAGGTTTGATTCCCGCTTTTGTGTACGAATGGAACCTACGGGTAGAGACTTGTGATGGTGTACGGGCCATGTGAAGTGACGATTCATGGGGAAAGGCTCATGAATCCGAATCCATTTCGTATGTCAAGATTTTCCAAAGGATCCATGACTCGTGCCACCTCCTAGACGTAGAAGGGGACGGGAATATAGGGATGCCTTGGTATTAGTTTCCGATTAATAATCTTGTGTTGAGTTGTTGAACTCTAAGTATGATTCCATATAATGTTAGTATGAGAACTCAAGGTCTAGTTCCTTTTATGACTTGAGACTTATAGGTTAGAACCTTGTAAAGCCGAGAGGATCCATAGGATAGGGAACTCATTTAGATGTTGTATCTCACCCCATTATATATTGATTTCAGGTACTACAGGTTCCGCGAAGGGTAAGGGGAAAGCAGTTTGATTTCCTTATTCCTTATGCTTGTTTTGGATATGGCGAAGCTTCCGTTGTGGATTTTTCTTTTGTGATCATTGTTGATCTAGTTCTTAGTATTTTGTTTTGAACATCTTGTATGTATTATGCCATTGTTAGAACTTGGTATTTAGGGCATTAATATGTATAATGTGTTAACTAGGAACTTATAAGTATTTTCAGTACCAAATACTTGGATTCATGTATATGTATATGCTTTGATGTATGTATTTATATATGGGTGTTACAACATTCATTGATAACATTCACGCTGGAAAGATTGATTGGAATTTGAAGGTTCGATTCATTTGTATGTGGACTCAACCTGAATTCAAAAATCCATCTGAAACAAACAGTTTGGAGATAATTCTACTTGACGAAAAGGTATAAATATTTTATATTTTTAATTTCATAATAATATTTACAATCTATATTGATTTTTTTTTTGGTATTTTCATCTTTTTTTCATTGTAGTATATATGGAAACATTTAGGCAACAGTGAAGAAAAGACTTATCACACAGTTTCAAGAATCCTTAAAGGAAGGTTCTACTTATTTAATTGAAAATGTCTTAGTTGCCAAAACTGAAATAAAAATTCAAACCGACAACACACAAGTTCAAATTGAACTTTATGGGAGCTACAAAGTGCAGTAACATAGTTGTGAATGAAATTCCAACAAATCATTTAGATTTTGTTGCTTTTTCATATATCCTCTCAGCTACAAATGGTGATAAATTACTTGGTATATATAATATTTTATATTTACTTTCACATTTTTTTATGAATTTACAAAAACAAACTTTATAATTCATTTGGCTCAATTTATATGTAATTTTTTTCTTAAATTTAACAGATGTAATTCCACATATTGTGGAAAAGGACAACATCAAACAAACTCCAAAGAATGGAAAAAACTACCAGATGATTAACATTGTTCTTGAGGATTTAGAGTAAGATTTAATAATAGTTTATATCATTATATTTAATTACATAAATTAATTTATGGTATATATTTTTTTTCTCAAACAACTTTCATTGTCACCACGTTTCATTAATAATTATTAATTTATTAAATATATTAAATGAAATAAACCCTAAAAAAACTACATTCATTGTTTCCTACTTTTTAGTTGATTTAAACAGATTAAACACACTAATTATTATTAAATATTAAATATATTAAATAATATAAATCCTAAAAAAAATACTTCTTTCACCAACGTATTAATTCAAACCCATGTTTCATTACCAGGTCAACTAACCATACATTCTTATTTTTTAAATCACAAACTCACGTTCTTTGATACTTGTTTTAAAACCCCATATCTAAATTCTAAACCCACGTTTTTTATAAATCATAAACCCATGTTACAAATCACAATCTCATTTTATTAATGCGTAACTCCTCCTCCTCCTCCAGATTGGTATAAATTCAGTTCTCTTCCACCAAATTGGTATAAATTCATCTCTCCAATATTCAGCTTCTTTTCCATAGTTTATTCAATGGCACTTCCTATAATTACATTTGTAATACCCCTTATTAAATTAAATGCTCTAATGTTATTAGCTGACACTGAGGTTTTATTAATTGGTGCATTAGAGATACTTTTGGACATGAGTTAGTAGTGCTAACTTAAGATATTTTCTTATATCCTTCACTTTGCTTTTCTTCTTCATTATTCTTCTTCAAAGGCAAAGTTAGAGAGAAGAGTAGAGAGAAGGAAGAGCAAGAGGAGCAAAGAGGAGAAGCTTGGATCTTCATCATTTCTCCGCCGAATCAACTCATCTTCGACATCAACGACTCATAATCGAGGTGGGTTCTAGTTAGAAACTTATAGATTTGATTGTGGATGAGAAATCATAAGTTTGGATATTAGGGATTTCATAGAGAAATCTAGGTTTTTGAACAAAAATCATCAATGTCCATGAATAACTGTTGGTAATCCACAAGTATATCATATATATGTTGTTTTCATGCATTGGTATGATTTAGAGCAGGTTTGGAATGGTTTTGGCCGGTTTGAACCGTGAGTACTGTGTGAGAAACAGAGCTGAGAACTCAGTTTTCGCGCGCTTCGCGGCGCGAACTATGCAGGTTATTAGAGGTTTTGATTCTGCCATCAGTACGCGGCGCGTACAGGGGTTCGCGGCGCGAACACTATGGGAATCCTTGAGAGACTTGCCACTGCCAGAGGTTGGACGGCGCGAACATTGTTGAAGATTATGAGGGTTGGCTACTGCCAGAGGGTTCGCGGCGCGACCTAGCTGTTGCGCGGCGCGAACTGAAGCTTTCTTAGCCAATTCTTTAGTTTAATGAGATAAATTGTTTCAATCGTAACTTTTGAACCGTAACTCAGTTTTAATCACCGTTCGAAGCAGTAGTAGGCTACAAGCGTGTAATTTCTAGTAGTGTAGGTTTTGGGAACAAAGGAGAATTATTTAATCGAGAGTCGGGAATTTGCTTGATTACTTGGGTTGGTTTTCGTTCGGAATCATGAGAACGTTATGCTTTTGTATGATGCTTGTGTACTCTATAATTGTGATAAATTACCATTTGTTTACGGACAATGATAATAATTGTTGGTTGAGTTCTATTGCAGGTGGATTAGTATACCTTTGTTATATATATTTATATCAGAGAGGTTTGAATAACTTCATTGTTATGTGAATAAAGGTTAAGTGAGGAAACTAGGAATTGTTAGGTTATTTAGCTTAACAAAGAAACCTAGGATGAGACATTATATGGAACATACGGGTACTTGAATTTTCTGAGGAAAGGCTAACAGGCCTAGTGGTTTGCGTGAGCGATCACCATTGTATGATGTATTAATCGAAACCATTGTATTCTTTATTTCTTTATTTTCTTTTGAATGCTAACAGGCATTCTTCGTGCAGAGAGGCACTGTGCAGAGAGGCACTAATAATCTTGGCAGGTTTGATTCCCGCTTTTGTGTACGAATGGAACCTACGGGTAGAGACTTGTGATGGTGTACGGGCCATGTGAAGTGACGATTCATGGGGAAAGGCTCATGAATCCGAATCCATTTCGTATGTCAAGATTTTCCAAAGGATCCATGACTCGTGCCACCTCCTAGACGTAGAAGGGGACGGGAATATAGGGATGCCTTGGTATTAGTTTCCGATTAATAATCTTGTGTTGAGTTGTTGAACTCTAAGTATGATTCCATATAATGTTAGTATGAGAACTCAAGGTCTAGTTCCTTTTATGACTTGAGACTTATAGGTTAGAACCTTGTAAAGCCGAGAGGATCCATAGGATAGGGAACTCACTTAGATGTTGTATCTCACCCCATTATATATTGATTTCAGGTACTACAGGTTCCGCGAAGGGTAAGGGGAAAGCAGTTTGATTTCCTTAATCCTTATGCTTGTTTTGGATATGGCAAAGCTTCCGTTGTGGATTTTTCTTTTGTGATCATTGTTGATCTAGTTCTTAGTATTTTGTTTTGAACATCTTGTATGTATTATGCCGTTGTTAGAACTTGGTATTTAGGGCATTAATATGTATAATGTGTTAACTAGGAACTTATAAGTATTTTCAGTACCAAATACTTGGATTCATGTATATGTATATGCTTTGATGTATGTATTTATATATGGGTGTTACAACATTCATTGATAACATTCACGCTGGAAAGATTGATTGGAATTTGAAGGTTCGATTCATTTGTATGTGGAATCAACCTGAATTCAAAAATCCATCTGAAACAAACAGTTTGGAGATAATTCTACTTGACGAAAAGGTATAAATATTTTATATTTTTAATTTCATAATAATATTTACAATCTATATTGATTTTTTTTTGGTATTTTCATCTTTTTTTCATTGTAGTATATATGGAAACATTTAGGCAACAGTGAAGAAAAGACTTATCACACAGTTTCAAGAATCCTTAAAGGAAGGTTCTACTTATTTAATTGAAAATGTCTTAGTTGCCAAAACTGAAATAAAAATTCAAACCGACAACACACAAGTTCAAATTGAACTTTATGGGAGCTACAAAGTGCAGTAACATAGTTGTGAATGAAATTCCAACAAATCATTTAGATTTTGTTGCTTTTTCATATATCCTCTCAGCTACAAATGGTGATAAATTACTTGGTATATGTAATATTTTATATTTACTTTCACATTTTTTTATGAATTTACAAAAACAAACTTTATAATTCATTTGGCTCAATTTATATGTAATTTTTTTATTAAATTTAACAGATGTAATTCCACATATTGTGGAAAAGGACAACATCAAACAAACTCCAAAGAATGGAAAAAACTACAAGATGATTAACATTGTTCTTGAGGATTTAGAGTAAGATTTAATAATAGTTTATCATTATATTTAATTACATAAATTAATTTATGGTATATATTTTTTTCTCAAACAACTTTCATTGTCACCACGTTTCACTACTAATTATTAATTTATTAAATATATTAAATGAAATAAACCCTAAAAAAACTACATTCATTGTTTCCTACTTTTTAGTTGATTTAAACAGATTAAACACACTAATTATTATTAAATATTAAATATATTAAATAATATAAATCCTAAAAAACTACTTCTTTCACCAACGTATTAATTCAAACCCATGTTTCATTACCAGGTCAACTAACCATACATTCTTATTTTTTAAATCACAAACCCACGTTCTTTGATACTTGTTTTAAAACCCCATATCCAAATTCTAAACCCACGTTATTTATAAATCATAAACCCATGTTACAAATCACAATCTCATTTTATTAATGCGTAACTCCTCCTCCTCCTCCAGATTGGTATAAATTCAGTTCTCTTCCACCAAATTGGTATAAATTCATCTCTCCAATATTCAGCTTCTTTTCCATAGTTTATTCAATGGCACTTCCTATAATTACTTTCATTGATAACATTCACGCTGGAAAGATTGATTGGAATTTGAAGGTTCGATTCATTTGTATGTGGACTCAACCTGAATTCAAAAATCCATCTGAAATAAACAGTTTGGAGATGATTCTACTTGACGAAAAGGTATAAATATTTTATATTTTTAATTTCATAATAATATTTACAATCTATATTGATTTTTTTTTTTTGTATTTTCATCTTTTTTTTCATTGTAGTATGGAAACATTTAGGCTATAGTGAAGAAAAGACTTATCACACAGTTTCAAGAATCCTTAAAGGAAGGTTCTACTTATTTAATTGAAAATGTCTTAGTTGCCAAAACTGAAATCAAAATTCAAACCGACAACACACAAGTTCAAATTGAACTTTATGGGAGCTACAAAGTGCAGTAACATAGTTGTGAATGAAATTCCAACAAATCATTTAGATTTTGTTGCTTTTTCATATATCCTCTTAGCTACAAATGGTGATAAATTACTTGGTATATATATAATATTTTATATTTACTTTCACATTTTTTTATGAATTTACAAAAACAAACTTTATAATTCATTTGGCTCAATTTATATGTAATTTTTTTCTTAAATTTAACAGATGTAATTCCAAATATTGTGGAAAAGGACAACATCAAACAAACTCCAAAGAATGGAAAAAACTACCAGATGATTAACATTGTTCTTGAGGATTTAGAGTAATATTTAATAATAGTTTATATCATTATATTTAATTACATAAATTAATTTATGGTATATATTTTTTTTCTCAAACAAGTTTCATTGTCACCACGTTTCATTACTAATTATTAATTTATTAAATATATTAAATGAAATAAACCCTAAAAAAACTACATTCATTGTTTCCTACTTTTTAGTTGATTTAAACAGATTAAACACACTAATTATTATTAAATATTAAATATATTAAATAATATAAATCCTAAAAAAACTACTTCTTTCACCAACGTATTAATTCAAACCCATGTTTCATTACCAGGTCAACCAACCATACATTCTTATTTTTTAAATCACAAACCCACGTTCTTTGATACTAGTTTTAAAACCCCATATCCAAATTCTAAACCCACGTTTTTTATAAATCGTAAACCCATGTTACAAATCACAATCTCATTTTATTAATGCGTAACTCCTCCTCCTCCTCCAGATTGGTATAAATTCAGTTCTCTTCCACCAAATTGGTATAAATTCATCTCTCCAATATTCAGCTTCTTTTCCATAGTTTATTCAATGGCACTTCCTATAATTACTTTCATTGATAACATTCACGCTGGAAAGATTGATTGGACTTTGAAGGATCGATTCATTTGTATGTGGACTCAACCTGAATTCAAAAATCCATCTGAAATAAACAGTTTGGAGATGATTCTACTTGACGAAAAGGTATAAATATTTTATATTTTTAATTTCATAATAATATTTACAATCTATATTGATTTTTTTTTTTGTATTTTCATCTTTTTTTCATTGTAGTATGGAAACATTTAGGCTACAGTGAAGAAAAGACTTATCACACAGTTTCAAGAATCCTTAAAGGAAGGTTCTACTTATTTAATTGAAAATGTCTTAGTTGCCAAAACTGAAATCAAAATTCAAACCGACAACACACAAGTTCAAAATGAACTTTATGGGAGCTACAAAGTGCAGTAACATAGTTGTGAATGAAATTCCAACAAATCATTTAGATTTTGTTGCTTTTTCATATATCCTCTTAGCTACAAATGGTGATAAATTACTTGGTATATATATAATATTTTATATTTACTTTCACATTTTTTTATGAATTTACAAAAACAAACTTTATAATTCATTTGGCTCAATTTATATGTAATTTTTTTCTTAAATTTAACAGATGTAATTCCAAATATTGTGGAAAAGGACAACATCAAACAAACTCCAAAGAATGGAAAAAACTACCAGATGATTAACATTGTTCTTGAGGATTTAGAGTAAGATTTAATAATAGTTTATCATTATATTTAATTACATAAATTAATTTATGGTATATATGTTTTTCTCAAACAACTTTCATTGTCACCACGTTTCATTACTAATTATTAATTTATTAAATATATTAAATGAAATAAACCCTAAAAAAACTACATTCATTGTTTCCTACTTTTTAGTTGATTTAAATAGATTAAACACACTAATTATTATTAAATATTAAATATATTAAATAATATAAATCCTAAAAAAACTACTTCTTTCACCAACGTATTAATTCAAACCCATGTTTCATTACCAGGTCAACCAACCATACATTCTTATTTTTTAAATCACAAACCCACGTTCTTTGATACTTGTTTTAAAACCCCATATCCAAATTCTAAACCCACGTTTTTTATAAATCATAAACCCATGTTACAAATCACAATCTCATTTTATTAATGCGTAACTCCTCCTCCTCCTCCAGATTGGTATAAATTCAGTTCTCTTCCACCAAATTGGTATAAATTCATCTCTCCAATATTCAGCTTCTTTTCCATAGTTTATTCAATGGCACTTCCTATAATTACTTTCATTGATAACATTCATGCTGGAAAGATTGATTGGAATTTGAAGGTTCGATTCATTTGTATGTGGACTCAACCTGAATTAAAAAAATCCATCTGAAACAAACAGTTTGGAGATGGTTCTACTTGACGAAAAGGTATAAATATTTTATATTTTTAATTTCATCATAATATGTACAATCTATATTGATTTTTTTTTTTTTGTATTTTCTTCTTTTTTTCATTGTAGTATGGAAACATAAAGGCTACAGTGAAGAAAAGACTTATCACACAGTTTCAAGAATCCTTAAAGGAAGGTTCTACTTATTTAATTGAAAATGCCTTAGTTGCCAAAACTGAAATAAAAATTCAAACCGACAACACACAAGTTCAAATTGAACTTTATGGGAGCTACAAAGTGCAGTAACATAGTTGTGAATGAAATTCCAACAAATCATTTAGATTTTGTTGCTTTTTCATATATCCTCTCAGCCACAAATGGTGATAAATTACTTGGTATATATACTATTTTATATTTACTTTCACATTTTTTTATGAATTTACAAAAACAAACTTTATAATTCATTTGGCTCAATTTATATGTAATTTTTTTCTTAAATTTAACAGATGTAATTCCACATATTGTGGAAAAGGACAACATCAAACAAACTCCAAAGAATGGAAAAAACTACAAGATGATTAACATTGTTCTTGAGGATTTAGAGTAAGATTTAATAATAGTTTATCATTATATTTAATTACATAAATTAATTTATGGTATATATTTTTTTCTGAAACAACTTTCATTGTCACCACATTTCATTACTAATTATTAATTTATTAAATATATTAAATGAAATAAACCCTAAAAAAACTACATTCATTGTTTCCTACGTTTTAGTTGATTTAAATAGATTAAACACACTAATTATTATTAAATATTAAATATATTAAATAATATAAATCCTAAAAAAACTACTTCTTTCACCAACGTATTAATTCAAACCCATGTTTCATTACCAGGTCAACCAACCATACATTCTTATTTTTTAAATCACAAACCCACGTTCTTTGATACTTGTTTTAAAACCCCATATCCAAATTCTAAACCCACGTTTTTTATAAATCATAAACCCATGTTACAAATCACAATCTCATTTTATTAATGCGTAACTCCTCCTCCTCCTCCAGATTGGTATAAATTCAGTTCTCTTCCACCAAATTGGTATAAATTCATCTCTCCAATATTCAGCTTCTTTTCCATAGTTTATTCAATGGCACTTCCTATAATTACTTTCATTGATAACATTCACGCTGGAAAGATTGATTGGAATTTGAAGGTTCGATTCATTTGTATGTGGACTCAACCTGAATTAAAAAAATCCATCTGAAACAAACAGTTTGGAGATGATTCTACTTGACGAAAAGGTATAAATATTTTATATTTTTAATTTCATAATAATATTTACAATCTATATTGATTTTTTTTTTGTATTTTCTTCTTTTTTTTCATTGTAGTATGGAAACATTAAGGCTACAGTGAAGAAAAGACTTATCACACAGTTTCAAGAATCCTTAAAGGAAGGTTCTACTTATTTAATTGAAAATGCCTTAGTTGCCAAAACTGAAATAAAAATTCAAACCGACAACACACAAGTTCAAATTGAACTTTATGGGAGCTACAAAGTGCAGTAACATAGTTGTGAATGAAATTCCAACAAATCATTTAGATTTTGTTGCTTTTTCATATATCCTCTCAGCTACAAATGGTGATAAATTACTTGGTATATATACTATTTTATATTTACTTTCACATTTTTTTTTGAATTTACAAAAACAAACTTTATAATTCATTTGGCTCAATTTATATGTAATTTTTTTCTTAAATTTAACAGATGTAATTCCACATATTGTGGAAAAGGACAACATCAAACAAACTCCAAAGAATGGAAAAAACTACCAGATGATTAACATTGTTCTTGAGGATTTAGAGTAAGATTTAATAATAGTTTATCATTATATTTAATTACATAAATTAATTTATGGTATATATTTTTTTCTGAAACAACTTTCATTGTCACCACATTTCATTACTAATTATTAATTTATTAAATATATTAAATGAAATAAACCCTAAAAAAACTACATTCATTGTTTCCTACTTTTTAGTTGATTTAAATAGATTAAACACACTAATTATTATTAAATATTAAATATATTAAATAATATAAATCCTAAAAAAACTACTTCTTTCACCAACGTATTAATTCAAACCCATGTTTCATTACCAGGTCAACCAACCATACATTCTTATTTTTTAAATCACAAACCCACGTTCTTTGATACTTGTTTTAAAACCCCATATCCAAATTCTAAACCCACGTTTTTTATAAATCATAAACCCATGTTACAAATCACAATCTCATTTTATTAATGCGTAACTCCTCCTCCTCCTCCAGATTGGTATAAATTCAGTTCTCTTCCACCAAATTGGTATAAATTCATCTCTCCAATATTCAGCTTCTTTTCCATAGTTTATTCAATGGCACTTCCTATAATTACTTTCATTGATAACATTCATGCTGGAAAGATTGATTGGAATTTGAAGGTTCGATTCATTTGTATGTGGACTCAACCTGAATTCAAAAATCCATCTGAAATAAACAGTTTGGAGATGATTCTACTTGACGAAAAGGTATAAATATTTTATATTTTTAATTTCATAATAATATTTACAATCTATATTGATTTTTTTTTTGTATTTTCATCTTTTTTTCATTGTAGTATGGAAACATTTAGGCTATAGTGAAGAAAAGACTTATCACACAGTTTCAAGAATCCTTAAAGGATGGTTCTACTTATTTAATTGAAAATGTCTTAGTTGCCAAAACTGAAATCAAAATTCAAACCGACAACACACAAGTTCAAATTGAACTTTATGGGAGCTACAAAGTGCAGTAACATAGTTGTGAATGAAATTCCAACAAATCATTTAGATTTTGTTGCTTTTTCATATATCCTCTCAGCTACAAATGGTGATAAATTACTTGGTATATATAATATTTTATATTTACTTTGACATTTTTTTATGAATTTACAAAAACAAACTTTATAATTCTGTTTACGGTGATTCCCGGTAAACAACCGCTAGTCTTCCAAACTATAATAAATATGATTTGGTTACTCGCAGGATCGACTAGATTGATCCTAGGACATAGTCAAACAAAAGGTTTATTGATGTGATTTGGTTCATACCTGTTTGTTTTGATTTCTAGAAACTTATGTTCAAATGATTAATCATTCGATATAACGCTGGTTGCATAAGTTAGTGTAATTTCGAAGCATAAATCGTAATAAGAAAAACATGTAAATTGCGAGAATGTAAATTGCAAGAAAGTTAACGTACAAGAATGTTAAATTGCAAGAAAGTTAACGTGCATGAAAATTAAATTACTTCGAAAGTAAAAATTTAAACGGAGAAAAAGAAGTAAGGAAAACAAAAGACATTTGATAAAAGTAAATACACATGTATTCAAATTGGTGGTGTCATACGTACATTTCTCAGCGAACTCTTTCTCTTAACACTTGATACTTGAGCGATATGTGAGTAATTTGTACAAAATGAACACACGAAATCCTATCATTAAGACTCCTATTTATACTAAATTCGACCCTAACGGTCGTACAATAATCTAATGCCACGTTATCCACGAGAACTCTGGGGATGCCATCTGTCGATGTGCAGTTTACGGAAACCGTTTCGCAATTCGAATCTTCCCGCTCGAGTCCTTTTCGACGCGTGGCAATATAACTATATTCGAAAATGATGCGGAAACACATTAAGCTTCAGTACTTCATGTAATTTTCCGCGAAATATCTAAGTCTTGGCAAAAGTGTCTTTCGTGCTAGCTTTAATACTTCTCTCCTTCGTTCAAACTTAGACATCTTTCTTGAAGCATGGCCATCAGTAGCCATTTTTAAATCTTCAAAGATGGTCTTCAGTAACCATCACTCTTCGAACTCAAAACCTTCGAAGGTCAACTTCTTAAAACGAAATCTCCAGCCAACAAATTGCCCCCAATAAATGCATGTTTCGACCAACGAAAGAAATAGGCGTTTCTTGCTATAATGGGATTTCGTTTTGCTTTCTTAGAGTCCCAAGACTAATAATTGACGTCATAATCAATTATAACTCTATTTCCAAAATGTCTTGTCGCTTTCAGAAACGTCTTCTCAACAGTTACATTCCCACGTCTTGACCTTACTTTATGATCATTACTCCTATATCCTAGGAATAGAGCTGGTGACTATTCGACCGCCGTTGGATTAAATCAATGCTTGCCGCGTGTCTTCTAGTTTTTACCCAAAAGGTTTGAAAGGGTTCCCGTTAAACCTTTAAATACTTAGTCTCTTCCTTTCTTTTTCCTTTCAGTTCCATTTCTTCAAACTCTTTCCAGAAAACAACATACTTAGTTACCTTCAAACTTCTTCCCCAAATCAAACATCTTTCAATGGCGTCTTCTTCAAATGTTCTCCAACCAGTTCTGAAGCTTCAGAAACCTACACAACTGGGGAATCAGGAATACATTCCCAAACCGAATACTGCGGAGGAACGCGCTATTTACGCTTCTCAGGTAATCATCCCTTTTGAACTTTCTGGAAAAACTTGTGCTTTCATGGGCCCATTATCAGGAGAAAATAGTTCACTAGATAAATTCTTTCCTGCATATTATAAGACTAGGCCTCTGTGAGCAAGATAAAAATAGATGACAAAGGTAATCCAATCTCAGAGGATGTTAACCCTATAGAAGAAGCTTCGACTACGCCTCCCGTAGTCTTAGAGAAAATTAGGTTAGATTATGTAACCAATTTTGTAAGGGTTTTTAGGTCAATCCCTTTAGCAAAGGATCCAGAACTATACTATTCTTGGTTAAACAAAGTGGAGAAACAGAAGGCTTCTTTCTGGCAAGAATTAGGGATTTATGATCTCATTCAATTGTCCAAGACTGGTTTAGAGTATAACCAAACTATGTTAGTAGCGTCAGTCCACTTCTGGGACGCTTCTCACAATACCTTTCATCTCCCATGTGGAATGATTACTCCAACTCTTTTCGATGTAGCTGCCATCACAGGGCTTCGACCGACTGGTGAAACTTTTGATCCTAATGTCTTGGATGTTGATACCATCAACTTCAACGAAGCTACAGTTACTTATACTGCTTTCATCCAGCAATACCATGATCAGACAAATGTTGAAGTCTCCGACGTAGAACATATTGCTTTCCTGGCATTATGGCTTTCGAGATGTGTTTTCTGCTCCAGGTCCATACAAGTAGCGAAAAGATATCTATGCATGGCTAATCAATTACACGATGGCAAGAAATTGAACCTGAGCGAATTGATTCTAGGATTTCTTTATGAAAACCTTGGTGAAGCTGTAGACCTTGTAAAGACTTACACAACAGGATCTCTCCTTTTCGCTGCTCCGTTCTGGTTACTACAATTATGGCTTAATGCCACTTTCGAAGCACACCTCCCATTCCGGGGCGTCGTTAACGAAGAAATTCCAGAAATCAAAAATCAAACTGTCGAAGGGACCAGATTGGCCTTGTTGACCCCAAAAGAAGAGACTGGGAAACTTCGTGAACATTTCTTAGCATATGTAATGATGTTTGCTAAACGTTACCAGTTCAGTTCTTCAATGGCTCCATTTGTACGAAGAGCTGTAGGTCCTGAATGGTTTACTCGAGAGTTTCCTGCAACATCTCCGGAACACCAAGCTGAATCTTTGGCTATTTGGGAAGCTTTCCTTATCCCAAGGTTATTCTATTACCGCCTTCGACCTTCCAAAGGTCAATACATCCTTGTTTGCTATCAGCCAAATCTTGTGTCAAGACAGTTTGGTTTGGTCCAAATGAAGCCTAAGTGTTTGTATGACAAAAGGAACCACATGTGTTTCCGTACCTTATACCTAACTGAAGAGGAATGTGAAGCGAAGATAGCCAAATATACTGATGTTTTCACCCTTTCACCTATCTCTTTTGTCCTGCTTTCTATACCACTCCAGATTTTCAACAATGGTGGTCAGATTATTATACCACACACATCTATGATGTCGAAGGCCTAACTTGAGAACTAACTGAAGCTTTTACTGCTGTGCTGGATAAATTTCGCAAAGGTACTTCAACTCACATTAAAGAAATCCAAGCTTTTCAAAAGTTCTTTGAAACTATTTACAGGCCTGATGATCTTAGTCGGACAGTTCGCGAAGCTGCTGTTACTTTACGTGAAAAGTTTTCTGCAAAACTGGATAAGTTGAAATTGCCCCCGTCTGTTCGACCAGAACTACGTTATGAAGTGGCATTTAAACTTAATCCTCCAAAATTCCCTCCACTACCAAGTGCTGATTTTGGTGTGGCTTTAAGTCCTCCTTTCCCAGACTGGTTCGTGTGTGGGAATGATCTCAAAATTCTTCGAGAGAGTACCAAAAAACACGCTGAACGAGTGGTCCCGACTAAGCATACCCTGGATACTTTCAAAGGGCATATTCATATAGATCTTAAACACGTTCGTGTCTTGACTCCAATACCCGAAGGTTTGGGTCTAGTTAAACTTTAGACTGACTTCCCTTTCCCTTACTAAGTTAATAATTTCCATCTTTGTTACAGCTGTTGCTCACAAGAGAAAGGCTAAAACAATTCCTGCGCAGAAATATTCTGAGGCTTCGAAGAGCAATAAGCCAAGTGGGAGTGATTCTATTACGACTGACGCGAAACCCACGGTATACACACCTTTCATATTCCAATTTGCATGTCTTACGGATAACGCTTATTTTCTCTTCTCTTTTTATTTTTTCAGAGTTCGAAGCCTCCAATATCTTCGAAGCGAAATACTCTTCCAACTACTACTCCAGATGCTGCTTCAGATGGGGACGACAAGTCTCCCCCTCGTACCAGGCAAGGGCCCAAAAAGAAACAAAAGGCTACCACTCCTGTGGGCAAAGGGAAAAAATCTGGGTCTTCGAAGATTACCTCTTCGAGTGATAAGGCGCCTTCTGAAGAATCACCTTTAAAAGCCACTAGTAACGCTCTAGTGATGGAAAGCCACAATTCAAGTCCAGCCACTAATACAGCTAAGGTATCTAGGTCTTTACAGCATAATCATTTCTATGAACTTTATTTCGAATGATTAAATTAATATCACCTTATGATTGCAGGATGATATCGGAACAGCTACTTCTGATTTCAACTCTTTCAATGCTGCTATTGACCTTGGTAGTCCCCAAGGTGAGCAAAGAAGTCTTTTGCTTAAATTGAATAATTCTCTTGCAACTCTTACACCACAATTACCCATATTTGCTCATTTTGCAGATGCCTCTCAACACATTTCTCATATACTTTCACCAGTCCTTGAAGATATCGCTCCTCTTGCCACTATCAATACTGCATCCCCTGTTGAAGGAAGCCATTCGACTGATGATTCTCCTCCTATTCGCAAAGACGCATGTATGGGTGAGGAGGGTCACTTCTTAGGCGAAGATAATGCAGCGGTACCATCGACTGGGAGTGAGGACACCGTATCTGATCAAGGTGTCGCAGAAAAAACCTCCAAGTTAATCGAAACTGACCCCTGTGGAAACTCAAATGTCGAAACTGTAGTTATTCCCGAAACTACTCCACTGCCTACTCCAACCATACCTACTCCTTCAAAATTGGAGCAACCTAAACAAACTGATCCTCTCAGCTTTCTTAAAACCGTGATGAACATTGATAGTACTTCAATTCTTACGTCTGAAGCTTCTCCAACTGTTCAGACCAAGTCTAGAGACAAAGAGGACATCTCCAGCCTCCTTCATCAAATAAAGGAACATTTCTTCGAAACGAACCTCGACGAATTCTTAAGCAAGGATTCCATGAAATGTCATGGCTTGAAGCAACTCTTGAAGAAAGTGGATTTACTTCTGGTTTCGAAAGAGGTCTCAGATGTGATTGTACTTTTGGGCTCATTACTCGACCAGCTTCAGTCTAACATTCTTCGACAGAACAATGTTAATGAGCAGCTTGCTGCAAAAATGGCTTCTCATAGTTCTTCATGGAAAGCTGCCACTGAGGCAACCAACAAGGGTGACGCTCTTAGGATGGACCGTTTGAAGAACCAAAAAGAATATGATGAGTGTGAGAAAAATATACAATCTTGGAAGCAAGAGATTAAGAAACTCGAAGAGAAGATACAGGAAGCTAAGTCTCGCCAAGCTACTATTCAACAAACCAATAATCAGGAGATAGCTGAAGTAGCACGGCTGGGTATCCAACACTTCGAAGCTGCACAGAAATTGGTGCCAGAGATCGAAGAGTTAAAGAGGCAACGAGCATTACTCGAGCTTAGTATGTCTTCGTGGGAGGCTCAATACTCAAAGATCAAAGATAGCCTTCCTAGGGATTTTATTTAATTGTCTTCGAACTTTGTATTTTTTTGTAGCGATGATCCTTTTGTTTTGTACTTGCTCATTTTCAGAATATATATGTATGCAAACTTGTCTTTTTATGTGTTCACATTTTGCTCTGAAATGATCCATGGTAAATGTTTGGCAATACTTCAAAATCTTACCAATACCTTCCTTTTTACGCCACAGTAACCTTAATGAATGCCTCACGTGGCTCGATTGCCCTTCGCAGCCCTAGACTTGACGTTTCTCCTCCCATTAGCCGTAATCATCATTATTTGCTGACGTCATTTCTTTTCCAAACGTCTATTTAAGACGTGCGTGCATCAGTTTTATGATTACATTTCACCTTCCAAGGGCGGGAAACGGCGGTGATCATAACTTCCCTCTGGAAACACCAAATGCAATCTAATCAATCATTAAAACCAAAAAACGTTTCTTTACCGTTCCTCATGACTATATAAAGGGTTAGTGTCCCTTTCTTCTCTTCACACTCTTTTTACCCCTTCATTTCAGAACTCTCTTCTTCCTTCTCGTACTCTTTTCAACTACAAACTTTTTCCAACTTTTAGCATGGCACTCAACAACAACTTATCCTATGCCAACATTAGAACGTTTATCAAAAAAGAGTTCAAACCTTGCCCAGAAGAATTCAACAGGCATCACATCAGCCTTCCTGCCCTTTTCCAGAACTAGGAGATGGGTTTTTACCTATATATTCTAGAAGGAAATGTTTATCCTAAGATGCTAGCTGATTTCTGGATGTTTGCGTACCTACGCATTGATCCTGAAGGAAGAACTACAATAGTTTCTAACATTCGAGGGGCTGAAGTATCTATCACGCCTTCCACCATCTCTGAGTTGTTGCGCTGCAGCAACACTGGAGCAACCTTTGATGATAACAGTTTCACCATGACCACTTCTGTTTTACTGGCGAGTCTCATGGAGAATGATCCTTATACCGCCAAAATCCTCAGGATTTGGCATCAACTTCTAGTGGGTAACTTTTATCCACGAAGCTGTGATGAAAACCAGATTACGGTGGAAGACTTGGAGTTCATCTCCTGTGCTTTACGAGGGGCGAAGATCAACTTTCCTTTGATGATCTTCAAACGACTTGTGGAAACTGTTGCTTTAACTTCCTCTCGAGAGGGTACAGTAAGTTGCCTCCCTTTTGGTAGGTTTTTATCCTACTTGTTCCTCAGGAAAGGTGTAGTGCGAAGGATGCGGGACTCGGGTCGCATGAACATGTTCGAAGCAGAGGGTCTTCATACGCTATCTTTGGAAGACTTAGACCAGAGGGTCAACTAAAGAATAGTTCCTTTTTAGGTTTTTTACTGCTCTACTTTTTGTAATCTTTGCTGTTCCATATGGACCAAAGTCGTTTGTACCTTTCACTTTTTAAAATTAATGAAGATCTTTTGCCGTACTTTTATTTATACATGTTTCCTGGTCACGGAGCCATTTTGGTGCAAATTTGACCATTTTGGCTTGCGTAGTATTACTTAAATATCTACGTTTTTGCAATCTTTACTTCGTGCATGCTTGGTTTGTATCTCTTTAGATACTTCCCATTTACTCTTAAAATCCTACGATCTTCTGCTAATTCCTCTATCTCGTAAGCATTATTTGAAAATACTTTCAAGATTCGAAAAGGGCCTTCCCAGTGTGGGGACCATTTCCCCAAAGCTTGGTTCTTTCGATCTATAGGTAAAATAACTTTCCACACTAAGTCATTATTAATAAACGTTTTACCTTTCACCTTTTTATTGTATGCTCTGGACACCCTTTCTTTCTGTCTCTTTATCACCTCCAAAGCTCGAAGTCTATCTTCGTCCAAGTCAACCAATTCATTCATCATCAATTCCCAGTACATGTTAGGGGGAATTTCTGCTTGTCTTTGTATCCGGACTGATTGCAAATATATTTCAACTGGGAGCACCGCATCATGTCCGAATGTCAGTTGAAAAGGTGTAGTGTTCTTAGCTTCTTTTGGAGATGTTCGACAAGCCCAAAGTGCTTGGTCCAAAGTTTTGTGCCAACTTCTAGGTTTTTTCCCTACATGTTTCTTTATGAGACCAATTATGATTTTGTTTGCCTGCTAGCGTTCCTGCTAGCGTTCCTGCCTCTGTTAAATATCTGGCTATATGCTCCACCGTTGATTCATTAGTATCCCCTGCAAATTTGGTGAACTTGGGTACCTTAACGCCCCTTGGCAATTCACTTTGCATGATGTATTCAGGTATGGGAGATGTGTAATTTGGACGTCGAAATCCAGTATTTAGACCGTTATTAGCCATTATTCTTTCTATCATGGCAGTAAGATTATTTTCTATTGCCAAATCATTTCTCCTGACTCTGTGGATAACTGCGTCAGGATGTTCGTCTCTCCCTACCATGACTACTCTGGGCTGTTGTCGAGGGACAGCTTGTTGGCCAGTCTCCGTTGTTTCGATTTGAGTTCCCAATTCGACCATTGGGTTCTGTCCGACTGGATTTGGCCTTGGTGGGGGTTCTGTATTTCGAATTTGTCGGATAATTGGATCTTCTTCTTGGTAGGTTGACTGGTTATTCCTTTGTCTATCTTGTGGGACTCCTAAAAAATCCGCCATTCGTCCCAATTGTGACGATAACCTTTGGTATGTTTCTGCGCTATCCTGGCTAGATCTAGTGATGCTTGTTACTATTGGATCAAAGATGGTCCCTAACTCTCTAGCAAGGAGTCCTACCATGTCCTGGTTGCTTGCATCCATGTCTTGTCGGAATGCTGCTTGAGTACTAGTGGTCATAGGGGGAATCTGAGTCGACGCACCAATATTGTGTGCACTTCGACCTACTGAACCCATGTTTGGTGAAAACGCCGCTGGGTTGGTTGTAGCGTATGTAGGTCCTGCTCTTTGTAGTCCTGCCATATACGAATATGGCATCCCGTATGACATATTTGGTCTCCAACCATTTACAGTGAATGAAGGTCCTGGGGTAGATAAATGACTTGCAGCGTTCGTCGATACGGGTGGTATCTCGCTTGCACTTACAGGCGGAGGAGCAGTAGTCGATACTGACATTGGGATAGTCCCAGTTGATGTGGAAGTATTTTCGATCATGGCTTGCGAACTACCCGCTGGTTCAGATCCTGTCGAAACCGGTATGGCCTGCACTCCTTGAGTGAACGTCGAAACATTCGTCGCGTTTGACGCTACTGTTCCTGATCCTTGTGGGGGATTTTCTTCGCCCCCTGCACTGGCCGCTACGACCATTTTCTTGTTGTACCTTCGTTTAGGAACTAGTTTTGCACTGTTGGTTAATTTACCGTTCCTAAGGTTCATACAAGGTCTAGACAATTTCTAGACAAAACAAAACAATCAATTAATAACACTTAGTTTGACACTGTCCCACTGGGCGTGCCAATTTGTTTACGGTGATTTCCGGTAAACAACCGCTAGTCTTCCAAACTATAATAAATATGATTTGGTTACTCGCAGGATCGACTAGATTGATCCTAGGACATAGTCAAACAAAAGGTTTATTGATGTGATTTGGTTCATACCTGTTTGTTTTGATTTCAAGAAACTTATGTTCAAATGATTAATCATTCGATATAACGCTGGTTGCATAAGTTAGTGTAATTTCGAAGCATAAATCGTAATAAGAAAAACATGTAAATTGCGAGAATGTAAATTGCAAGAAAGTTAACGTACAAGAATGTTAAATTGCAAGAAAGTTAACGTGCATGAAAATTAAATTACTTCGAAAGTAAAAATTTAAACAGAGAAAAAGAAGTAAGGAAAACAAAAGACATTTGATAAAAGTAAATACACATGTATTCAAATTGGTGGTGTCATACGTACATTTCTCAGCGAACTCTTTCTCTTAACACTTGATACTTGAGCGATATGTGAGTAATTTGTACAAAATGAACACACGAAATCCTATCATTAAGACTCCTATTTATACTAAATTCGACCCTAACGGTCGTACAATAATCTAATGCCACGTTATCCACGATAACTCTGGGGATGCCATCTGTCGATGTGCAGTTTACGAAAACCGTTTCGCAATTCGAATCTTCCCGCTTGAGTCCTTTTCGACGCGTGGCAATATAACTATATTCGAAAATGATGCGGAAACAAATTAAGCTTCAGTACTTCATGTAATTTTCCGCGAAATATCTAAGTCTTGGCAAAAGTGTCTTTCGTGCTAGCTTTAATACTTCTCTCCTTCGTTCAAACATAGACATCTTTCTTGAAGCATGGCCATCAGTAGCCATTTTTAAATCTTCAAAGATGGTCTTCAGTAACCATCACTCTTCAAACTCAAAACCTTCGAAGGTCAACTTCTTAAAACGAAATCTCCAGCCAACAAATTCATTTGGCTCAATTTATATGTAATTTTTTTCTTAAATTTAACAGATGTAATTCCACATATTGTGGAAAAGGACAACATCAAACAAACTCCAAAGAATGGAAAAAACTACCAGATGATTAACATTGTTCTTGAGGATTTAGAGTAAGATTTAATAATAGTTTATCATTATATTTAATTACATAAATTAATTTATGGTATATATGTTTTTCTCAAACAACTTTCATTGTCACCACGTTTCATTACTAATTATTAATTTATTAAATATATTTAATGAAATAAACCCTAAAAAAACTACATTCATTGTTTCCTACTTTTTAGTTGATTTAAACAGATTAAACACACTAATTATTATTAAATATTAAATATATTAAATAATATAAATCCTAAAAAAACTACTTCTTTCACCAACGTATTAATTCAAACCCATGTTTCATTACCAGGTCAACTAACCATACATTCTTATTTTTTAAATCACAAACCCACGTTCTTTGATACTTGTTTTAAAACCCCATATCCAAATTATAAACCCACGTTTTTTATAAATCATAAACCCATGTTACAATTCACAATCTCATTTTATTAATGCGTAACTCCTCCTCCTCCTCCAGATTGGTATAAATTCAGTTCTCTTCCACCAAATTGGTATAAATTCATCTCTCCAATATTCAGCTTCTTTTCCATAGTTTAATCAATGGCACTTCCTATAATTACTTTCATTGATAACATTCACGCTGGAAAGATTGATTGGAATTTGAAGGTTCGATTCATTTGTATGTGGACTCAACCTGAATTCAAAAATCCATCTGAAACAAACAGTTTGGAGATGATTCTACTTGACGAAAAGGTATAAATATTTTATATTTTTAATTTCATAATAATATTTACAATCTATATTGATTTTTTTTTTGTATTTTCATCTTTTTTTCATTGTAGTATGGAAACATTAAGGCTACAGTGAAGAAAAGACTTATCACACAGTTTCAAGAATCCTTAAAGGAAGGTTCTACTTATTTAATTGAAAATGCCTTAGTTGCCAAAACTGAAATAAAAATTTAAACCAACAACACACAAGTTCAAATTGAACTTTATGGGAGCTACAAAGTGCAGTAACATAGTTGTGAATGAAATTCCAACAAATCATTTAGATTTTGTTGCTTTTTCATATATCCTCTCAGCTACAAATGGTGATAAATTACTTGGTATATATACTATTTTATATTTACTTTCACATTTTTTTATGAATTTACAAAAACAAACTTTATAATTCATTTGGCTCAATTTATATGTAATTTTTTTCTTAAATTTAACAGATGTAATTCCACATATTGTGGAAAAGGACAACATCAAACAAACTCCAAAGAATGGAAAAAACTACCAGATGATTAACATTGTTCTTGAGGATTTAGAGTAAGATTTAATAATAGTTTATCATTATATTTAATTACATAAATTAATTTATGGTATATATTTTTTTCTCAAACAACTTTCATTGTCACCACGTTTCATTACTAATTATTAATTTATTAAATATATTAAATGAAATAAACCCTAAAAAAACTACATTCATTGTTTCCTACTTTTTAGTTGATTTAAACAGATTAAACACACTAATTATTATTAAATATTAAATATATTAAATAATATAAATCCTAAAAAAACTACTTCTTTCACCAACGTATTAATTCAAACCCATGTTTCATTACCAGGTCAACTAACCATACATTCTTATTTTTTAAATCACAAACCCACGTTCTTTGATACTTGTTTTAAAACCCCATATCCAAATTCTAAACCCACGTTTTTTATAAATCATAAACCCATGTTACAAATCACAATCTCATTTTATTAATGCGTAACTCCTCCTCCTCCTCCTCCAGATTGGTATAAATTCAGTTCTCTTCCACCAAATTGGTATAAATTCATCTCTCCAATATTCAGCTTCTTTTCCATAGTTTATTCAATGGCACTTCCTATAATTACTTTCATTGATAACATTCACGCGGGAAAGATTGATTGGAATTTGAAGGTTCGATTCATTTGTATGTGGACTCAACCTGAATTCAAAAATCCATCCGAAACAAACAGTTTGGAGATGATTCTACTTGACGAAAAGGTATAAATATTTTATATTTCTAATTTCATAATAATATTTACAATCTATATTGATTTTTTTTTTTTGTATTTTCATCTTTTTTTCATTGTAGTATGGAAACATTAAGGCTACAGTGAAGAAAAGACTTATCACACAGTTTCAAGAATCCTTAAAGGAAGGTTCTACTTATTTAATTGAAAATGCCTTAGTTGCCAAAACTGAAATAAAAATTCAAACCGACAACACACAAGTTCAAATTGAACTTTATGGGAGCTACAAAGTGCAGTAACATAGTTGTGAATGAAATTCCAACAAATCATTAATATTTTGTTGCTTTTTCATATATCCTCTCAGCTACAAATGGTGATAAATTACTTGGTATATATACTATTTTATATTTACTTTCACATTTTTTTATAAATTTACAAAAACAAACTTTATAATTCATTTGGCTCAATTTATATGTAATTTTTTTCTTAAATTTAACAGATGTAATTCCACATATTGTGGAAAAGGACAACATCAAACAAACTCCAAAGAATGGAAAAAACTACCAGATGATTAACATTGTTCTTGAGGATTTAGAGTAAGATTTAATAATAGTTTATCATTATATTTAATTACATAAATTAATTTATGGTATATATTTTTTTCTCAAACAACTTTCATTGTCACCACGTTTCATTACTAATTATTAATTTATTAAATATATTAAATGAAATAAACCCTAAAAAAACTACATTCATTGTTTCCTACTTTTTAGTTGATTTAAACAGATTAAACACACTAATTATTATTAAATATTAAATATATTAAATAATATAAATCCTAAAAAAAACTACTTCTTTCACCAACGTATTAATTCAAACCCATGTTTCATTACCAGGTCAACTAACCATACATTCTTATTTTTTAAATCACAAACCCACGTTCTTTGATACTTGTTTTAAAACCCCATATCCAAATTCTAAACCCACGTTTTTTATAAATCATAAACCCATGTTACAAATCACAATCTCATTTTATTAATGCGTAACTCCTCCTCCTCCTCCAGATTGGTATAAATTCAGTTCTCTTCCACCAAATTGGTATAAATTCATCTCTCCAATATTCAGCTTCTTTTCCATAGTTTATTCAATGGCACTTCCTATAATTACTTTCATTGATAACATTCACGCTGGAAAGATTGATTGGAATTTGAAGGTTCGATTCATTTGTATGTGGACTCAACCTGAATTCAAAAATCCATCTGAAACAAACAGTTTGGAGATGATTCTACTTGACGAAAAGGTATAAATATTTTATATTTTTAATTTCATAATAATATTTACAATCTATATTGATTTTTTTTTTGTATTTTCATCTTTTTTTCATTGTAGTATGGAAACATTAAGGCTACAGTGAAGAAAAGACTTATCACACAGTTTCAAGAATCCTTAAAGGAAGGTTCTACTTATTTAATTGAAAATGCCTTAGTTGCCAAAACTGAAATAAAAATTCAAACCGACAACACACAAGTTCAAATTGAACTTTATGGGAGCTACAAAGTGCAGTAACATAGTTGTGAATGAAATTCCAACAAATCATTTAGATTTTGTTGCTTTTTCATATATCCTCTCAGCTACAAATGGTGATAAATTACTTGGTATATATACTATTTTATATTTACTTTCACATTTTTTTATGAATTTACAAAAACAAACTTTATAATTCATTTGGCTCAATTTATATGTAATTTTTTTCTTAAATTTAACAGATGTAATTCCACATATTGTGGAAAAGGACAACATCAAACAAACTCCAAAGAATGGAAAAAACTACCAGATGATTAACATTGTTCTTGAGGATTTAGAGTAAGATTTAATAATAGTTTATCATTATATTTAATTACATAAATTAATTTATGGTATATATTTTTTTCTCAAACAACTTTCATTGTCACCACGTTTCATTACTAATTATTAATTTATTAAATATATTAAATGAAATAAACCCTAAAAAAACTACATTCATTGTTTCCTACTTTTTAGTTGATTTAAACAGATTAAACACACTAATTATTATTAAATATTAAATATATTAAATAATATAAATCCTAAAAAAAACTACTTCTTTCACCAACGTATTAATTCAAACCCATGTTTCATTACCAGGTCAACTAACCATACATTCTTATTTTTTAAATCACAAACCCACGTTCTTTGATACTTGTTTTAAAACCCCATATCCAAATTCTAAACCCACGTTTTTTATAAATCATAAACCCATGTTACAAATCACAATCTCATTTTATTAATGCGTAACTCCTCCTCCTCATCCAGATTGGTATAAATTCAGTTCTCTTCCACCAAATTGGTATAAATTCATCTCTCCAATATTCAGCTTCTTTTCCATAGTTTATTCAATGGCACTTCCTATAATTACTTTCATTGATAACATTCACGCTGGAAAGATTGATTGGAATTTGAAGGTTCGATTCATTTGTATGTGGACTCAACCTGAATTCAAAAATCCATCTGAAACAAACAGTTTGGAGATGATTCTACTTGACGAAAAGGTATAAATATTTTATATTTTTAATTTCATAATAATATTTACAATCTATATTGATTTTTTTTTTGTATTTTCATCTTTTTTTCATTGTAGTATGGAAACATTAAGGCTACAGTGAAGAAAAGACTTATCACACAGTTTCAAGAATCCTTAAAGGAAGGTTCTACTTATTTAATTGAAAATGCCTTAGTTGCCAAAACTGAAATAAAAATTCAAACCGACAACACACAAGTTCAAATTGAACTTTATGGGAGCTACAAAGTGCAGTAACATAGTTGTGAATGAAATTCCAACAAATCATTTAGATTTTGTTGCTTTTTCATATATCCTCTCAGCTACAAATGGTGATAAATTACTTGGTATATATACTATTTTATATTTACTTTCACATTTTTTTATGAATTTACAAAAACAAACTTTATAATTCATTTGGCTCAATTTATATGTAATTTTTTTCTTAAATTTAACAGATGTAATTCCACATATTGTGGAAAAGGACAACATCAAACAAACTCCAAAGAATGGAAAAAACTACCAGATGATTAACATTGTTCTTGAGGATTTAGAGTAAGATTTAATAATAGTTTATCATTATATTTAATTACATAAATTAATTTATGGTATATATTTTTTTCTCAAACAACTTTCATTGTCACCACGTTTCATTACTAATTATTAATTTATTAAATATATTAAATGAAATAAACCCTAAAAAAACTACATTCATTGTTTCCTACTTTTTAGTTGATTTAAACAGATTAAACACACTAATTATTATTAAATATTAAATATATTAAATAATATAAATCCTAAAAAAAACTACTTCTTTCACCAACGTATTAATTCAAACCCATGTTTCATTACCAGGTCAACTAACCATACATTCTTATTTTTTAAATCACAAACCCACGTTCTTTGATACTTGTTTTAAAACCCCATATCCAAATTCTAAACCCACGTTTTTTATAAATCATAAACCCATGTTACAAATCACAATCTCATTTTATTAATGCGTAACTCCTCCTCCTCATCCAGATTGGTATAAATTCAGTTCTCTTCCACCAAATTGGTATAAATTCATCTCTCCAATATTCAGCTTCTTTTCCATAGTTTATTCAATGGCACTTCCTATAATTACTTTCATTGATAACATTCACGCTGGAAAGATTGATTGGAATTTGAAGGTTCGATTCATTTGTATGTGGACTCAACCTGAATTCAAAAATCCATCTGAAACAAACAGTTTGGAGATGATTCTACTTGACGAAAAGGTATAAATATTTTATATTTTTAATTTCATAATAATATTTACAATCTATATTGATTTTTTTTTTTGTATTTTCATCTTTTTTTCATTGTAGTATGGAAACATTTAGGCTACAGTGAAGAAAAGACTTATCACACAGTTTCAAGAATCCTTAAAGGAAGGTTCTACTTATTTAATTGAAAATGCCTTAGTTGCCAAAACTGAAATAAAAATTCAAACCGACAACACACAAGTTCAAATTGAACTTTATGGGAGCTACAAAGTGCAGTAACATAGTTGTGAATGAAATTCCAACAAATCATTTAGATTTTGTTGCTTTTTCATATATCCTCTCAGCTACAAATGGTGATAAATTACTTGGTATATATACTATTTTATATTTACTTTCACATTTTTTTATGAATTTACAAAAACAAACTTTATAATTCATTTGGCTCAATTTATATGTAATTTTTTTCTTAAATTTAACAGATGTAATTCCACATATTGTGGAAAAGGACAACATCAAACAAACTCCAAAGAATGGAAAAAACTACCAGATGATTAACATTGTTCTTGAGGATTTAGAGTAAGATTTAATAATAGTTTATCATTATATTTAATTACATAAATTAATTTATGGTATATATTTTTTTCTCAAACAACTTTCATTGTCACCACGTTTCATTACTAATTATTAATTTATTAAATATATTAAATGAAATAAACCCTAAAAAAACTACATTCATTGTTTCCTACTTTTTAGTTGATTTAAACAGATTAAACACACTAATTATTATTAAATATTAAATAATATAAATAATATAAATCCTAAAAAAAACTACTTCTTTCACCAACGTATTAATTCAAACCCATGTTTCATTACCAAGTCAACTAACCATACATTCTTATTTTTTAAATCACAAACCCACGTTCTTTGATACTTGTTTTAAAACCCCATATCCAAATTCTAAACCCACGTTTTTTATAAATCATAAACCCATGTTACAAATCACAATCTCATTTTATTAATGCGTAACTCCTCCTCCTCCTCCAGATTGGTATAAATTCAGTTCTCTTCCACCAAATTGGTATAAATTCATCTCTCCAATATTCAGCTTCTTTTCCATACTTTATTCAATGGCACTTCCTATAATTACTTTCATTGATAACATTCACGCTGGAAAGATTGATTGGAATTTGAAGGTTCGATTCATTTGTATGTGGACTCAACCTGAATTCAAAAATCCATCTGAAACAAACAGTTTGGAGATGATTCTACTTGACGAAAAGGTATAAATATTTTATATTTTTAATTTCATAATAATATTTACAATCTATTTTGATTTTTTTTTTTGTATTTTCATCTTTTTTTCATTGTAGTATGGAAACATTTAGGCTACAGTGAAGAAAAGACTTATCACACAGTTTCAAGAATCCTTAAAGGAAGGTTCTACTTATTTAATTGAAAATGCCTTAGTTGCAAAAACTGAAATAAAAATTCAAACCGACAACACACAAGTTCAAATTGAACTTTATGGGAGCTACAAAGTGCAGTAACATAGTTGTGAATGAAATTCCAACAAATCATTTAGATTTTGTTGCTTTTTCATATATCCTCTCAGCTACAAATGGTGATAAATTACTTGGTATATATACTATTTTATATTTACTTTCACATTTTTTTATGAATTTACAAAAACATACTTTATAATTCATTTGGCTCAATTTATATGTAATTTTTTTCTTAAATTTAACAGATGTAATTCCACATATTGTGGAAAAGGACAACATCAAACAAACTCCAAAGAATGGAAAAAACTACCAGATGATTAACATTGTTCTTGAGGATTTAGAGTAAGATTTAATAATAGTTTATCATTATATTTAATTACATAAATTAATTTATGGTATATATTTTTTTCTCAAACAACTTTCATTGTCACCACGTTTCATTACTAATTATTAATTTATTAAATATATTAAATGAAATAAACCCTAAAAAAACTACATTCATTGTTTCCTACTTTTTAGTTGATTTAAACAGATTAAACACACTAATTATTATTAAATATTAAATAATATAAATAATATAAATCCTAAAAAAAACTACTTCTTTCACCAACGTATTAATTCAAACCCATGTTTCATTACCAGGTCAACTAACCATACATTCTTATTTTTTAAATCACAAACCCACGTTCTTTGATACTTGTTTTAAAACCCCATATCCAAATTCTAAACCCACGTTTTTTATAAATCATAAACCCATGTTACAAATCACAATCTCATTTTATTAATGCGTAACTCCTCCTCCTCATCCAGATTGGTATAAATTCAGTTCTCTTCCACCAAATTGGTATAAATTCATCTCTCCAATATTCAGCTTCTTTTCCATAGTTTATTCAATGGCACTTCCTATAATTACTTTCATTGATAACATTCACGCTGGAAAGATTGATTGGAATTTGAAGGTTCGATTCATTTGTATGTGGACTCAACCTGAATTCAAAAATCCATCTGAAACAAACAGTTTGGAGATGATTCTACTTGACGAAAAGGTATAAATATTTTATATTTTTAATTTCATAATAATATTTACAATCTATATTGATTTTTTTTTTTGTATTTTCATCTTTTTTTCATTGTAGTATGGAAACATTTAGGCTACAGTGAAGAAAAGACTTATCACACAGTTTCAAGAATCCTTAAAGGAAGGTTCTACTTATTTAATTGAAAATGTCTTAGTTGCCAAAACTGAAATCAAAATTCAAACCGACAACACACAAGTTCAAATTGAACTTTATGGGAGCTACAAAGTGCAGTAACATAGTTGTGAATGAAATTCCAACAAATCATTTAGATTTTGTTGCTTTTTCATATATCCTCTCAGCTACAAATGGTGATAAATTACTTGGTATATATAATATTTTATATTTACTTTCACATTTTTTTATGAATTTACAAAAACAAACTTTATAATTCATTTGGCTCAATTTATATGTAATTTTTTTCTTAAATTTAACAGATGTAATTCCACATATTGTGGAAAAGGACAACATCAAACAAACTCCAAAGAATGGAAAAAACTACCAGATGATTAACATTGTTCTTGAGGATTTAGAGTAAGATTTAATAATAGTTTATCATTATATTTAATTACATAAATTAATTTATGGTATATATTTTTTTCTCAAACAACTTTCATTGTCACCACGTTTCATTACTAATTATTAATTTATTAAATATATTAAATGAAATAAACCCTAAAAAAACTACATTCATTGTTTCCTACTTTTTAGTTGATTTAAACAGATTAAACACACTAATTATTATTAAATATTAAATATATTAAATAATATAAATCCTAAAAAAACTACTTCTTTCACCAACGTATTAATTCAAACCCATGTTTCATTACCAGGTCAACTAACCATACATTCTTATTTTTTAAATCACAAACCCACGTTCTTTGATACTTGTTTTAAAACCCCATATCCAAATTCTAAACCCACGTTTTTTATAAATCATAAACCCATGTTACAAATCACAATCTCATTTTATTAATGCGTAACTCCTCCTCCTCCTCCAGATTGGTATAAATTCAGTTCTCTTCCACCAAATTGGTATAAATTCATCTCTCCAATATTCAGCTTCTTTTCCATAGTTTATTCAATGGCACTTCCTATAATTACTTTCATTGATAACATTCACGCTGGAAAGATTGATTGGAATTTGAAGGTTCGATTCATTTGTATGTGGACTCAACCTGAATTCAAAAAATCCATCTGAAACAAACAGTTTGGAGATGATTCTACTTGACGAAAAGGTATAAATATTTTATATTTTTAATTTCATAATAATATTTACAATCTATATTGATTTTTTTTTTTTGTATTTTCATCTTTTTTTCATTGTAGTATGGAAACATTTAGGCTACAGTGAAGAAAAGACTTATCACACAGTTTCAAGAATCCTTAAAGGAAGGTTCTACTTATTTAATTGAAAATGCCTTAGTTGCCAAAACTGAAATAAAAATTCAAACCGACAACACACAAGTTCAAATTGAACTTTATGGGAGCTACAAAGTGCAGTAACATAGTTGTGAATGAAATTCCAACAAATCATTTAGATTTTGTTGCTTTTTCATATATCCTCTCAGCTACAAATGGTGATAAATTACTTGGTATATATACTATTTTATATTTACTTTCACATTTTTTTATGAATTTACAAAAACAAACTTTATAATTCATTTGGCTCAATTTATATGTAATTTTTTTCTTAAATTTAACAGATGTAATTCCACATATTGTGGAAAAGGACAACATCAAACAAACTCCAAAGAATGGAAAAAACTACCAGATGATTAACATTGTTCTTGAGGATTTAGAGTAAGATTTAATAATAGTTTATCATTATATTTAATTACATAAATTAATTTATGGTATATATTTTTTTCTGAAACAACTTTCATTGTCACCACATTTCATTACTAATTATTAATTTATTAAATATATTAAATGAAATAAACCCTAAAAAAACTACATTCATTGTTTCCTACTTTTTAGTTGATTTAAATAGATTAAACACACTAATTATTATTAAATATTAAATATATTAAATAATATAAATCCTAAAAAAACTACTTCTTTCACCAACGTATTAATTCAAACCCATGTTTCATTACCAGGTCAACCAACCATACATTCTTATTTTTTAAATCACAAACCCACGTTCTTTGATACTTGTTTTAAAACCCCATATCCAAATTCTAAACCCACGTTTTTTATAAATCATAAACCCATGTTACAAATCACAATCTCATTTTATTAATGCGTAACTCCTCCTCCTCCTCCAGATTGGTATAAATTCAGTTCTCTTCCACCAAATTGGTATAAATTCATCTCTCCAATATTCAGCTTCTTTTCCATAGTTTATTCAATGGCACTTCCTATAATTACTTTCATTGATAACATTCACGCTGGAAAGATTGATTGGAATTTGAAGGTTCGATTCATTTGTATGTGGACTCAACCTGAATTAAAAAAATCCATCTGAAACAAACAGTTTGGAGATGATTCTACTTGACGAAAAGGTATAAATATTTTATATTTTTAATTTCATAATAATATTTACAATCTATATTGATTTTTTTTTTTTTGTATTTTCTTCTTTTTTTCATTGTAGTATGGAAACATTAAGGCTACAGTGAAGAAAAGACTTATCACACAGTTTCAAGAATCCTTAAAGGAAGGTTCTACTTATTTAATTGAAAATGCCTTAGTTGCCAAAACTGAAATAAAAATTCAAACCGACAACACACAAGTTCAGATTGAACTTTATGGGAGCTACAAAGTGCAGTAACATAGTTGTGAATGAAATTCCAACAAATCATTTAGATTTTGTTGCTTTTTCATATATCCTCTCAGCTACAAATGGTGATAAATTACTTGGTATATATACTATTTTATATTTACTTTCACATTTTTTTATGAATTTACAAAAACAAACTTTATAATTCATTTGGCTCAATTTATATGTAATTTTTTTCTTAAATTTAACAGATGTAATTCCACATATTGTGGAAAAGGACAACATCAAACAAACTCCAAAGAATGGAAAAAACTACCAGATGATTAACATTGTTCTTGAGGATTTAGAGTAAGATTTAATAATAGTTTATCATTATATTTAATTACATAAATTAATTTATGGTATATATTTTTTTCTGAAACAACTTTCATTGTCACCACATTTCATTACTAATTATTAATTTATTAAATATATTAAATGAAATAAACCCTAAAAAAACTACATTCATTGTTTCCTACTTTTTAGTTGATTTAAATAGATTAAACACACTAATTATTATTAAATATTAAATATATTAAATAATATAAATCCTAAAAAAACTACTTCTTTCACCAACGTATTAATTCAAACCCATGTTTCATTACCAGGTCAACCAACCATACATTCTTATTTTTTAAATCACAAACCCACGTTCTTTGATACTTGTTTTAAAACCCCATATCCAAATTCTAAACCCACGTTTTTTATAAATCATAAACCCATGTTACAAATCACAATCTCATTTTATTAATGCGTAACTCCTCCTCCTCCTCCAGATTGGTATAAATTCAGTTCTCTTCCACCAAATTGGTATAAATTCATCTCTCCAATATTCAGCTTCTTTTCCATAGTTTATTCAATGGCACTTCCTATAATTACTTTCATTGATAACATTCATGCTGGAAAGATTGATTGGAATTTGAAGGTTCGATTCATTTGTATGTGGACTCAACCTGAATTCAAAAATCCATCTGAAATAAACAGTTTGGAGATGATTCTACTTGACGAAAAGGTATAAATATTTTATATTTTTAATTTCATAATAATATTTACAATCTATATTGATTTTTTTTTGTATTTTCATCTTTTTTTCATTGTAGTAAGGAAACATTTAGGCTATAGTGAAGAAAAGACTTATCACACAGTTTCAAGAATCCTTAAAGGATGGTTCTACTTATTTAATTGAAAATGTCTTAGTTGCCAAAACTGAAATCAAAATTCAAACCGACAACACACAAGTTCAAATTGAACTTTATGGGAGCTACAAAGTGCAGTAACATAGTTGTGAATGAAATTCCAACAAATCATTTAGATTTTGTTGCTTTTTCATATATCCTCTCAGCTACAAATGGTGATAAATTACTTGGTATATATAATATTTTATATTTACTTTGACATTTTTTTATGAATTTACAAAAACAAACTTTATAATTTTGTTTACGGTGATTTCCGGTAAACAACCGCTAGTCTTCCAAACTATAATAAATATGATTTGGCTACTCGCAGGATCGACTAGATTGATCCTAGGACATAGTCAAACAAAAGGTTTATTGATGTGATTTGGTTCATACCTGTTTGTTTTGATTTCTAGAAACTTATGTTCAAATGATTAATCATTCGATATAACGCTGGTTGCATAAGTTAGTGTAATTTCGAAGCATAAATCGTAATAAGAAAAACATGTAAATTGCGAGAATGTAAATTGCAAGAAAGTTAACGTACAAGAATGTTAAATTGCAAGAAAGTTAACGTGCATGAAAATTAAATTACTTCGAAAGTAAAAATTTAAACAGAGAAAAAGAAGTAAGGAAAACAAAAGACATTTGATAAAAGTAAATACACATGTATTCAAATTGGTGGTGTCATACGTACATTTCTCAGCGAACTCTTTCTCTTAACACTTGATACTTGAGCGATATGTGAGTAATTTGTACAAAATGAACACACGAAATCCTATCATTAAGACTCCTATTTATACTAAATTCGACCCTAACGGTCGTACAATAATCTAATGCCACGTTATCCACGAGAACTCTGGGGATGCCATCTGTCGATGTGCAGTTTACGAAAACCGTTTCGCAATTCGAATCTTCCCGCTCGAGTCCTTTTCGACGCGTGGCAATATAACTATATTCGAAAATGATGCGGAAACACATTAAGCTTCAGTACTTCATGTAATTTTCCGCGAAATATCTAAGTCTTGGCAAAAGTGTCTTTCGTGCTAGCTTTAATACTTCTCTCCTTCGTTCAAACTTAGACATCTTTCTTGAAGCATGGCCATCAGTAGCCATTTTTAAATCTTCAAAGATGGTCTTCAGTAACCATCACTCTTCGAACTCAAAACCTTCGAAGGTCAACTTCTTAAAACGAAATCTCCAGCCAACAAATTGCCCCCAATAAATGCATGTTTCGACCAACGAAAGAAATAGGCGTTTCTTGCTATAACGGGATTTCGTTTTGCTTTCTTAGAGTCCCAAGACTAATAATTGACGTCATAATCAATTATAACTCTATTTCCAAAATGTCTTGTCGCTTTCAGAAACGTCTTCTCAACAGTTACATTCCCACGTCTTGACCTTACTTTATGATCATTACTCCTATATCCTAGGAATAGAGCTGGTGACTATTCGACCGCCGTTGGATTAAATCAATGCTTGCCGCGTGTCTTCTAGTTTTTACCCAAAAGGTTTGAAAGGGTTCCCGTTAAACCTTTAAATACTTAGTCTCTTCCTTTCTTTTTCCTTTCAGTTCCATTTCTTCAAACTCTTTCCAGAAAACAACATACTTAGTTACCTTCAAACTTCTTCCCCAAATCAAACATCTTTCAATGGCGTCTTCTTCAAATGTTCTCCAACCAGTTCTGAAGCTTCAGAAACCTACACAACTGGGGAATCAGGAATACATTCCCAAACCGAATACTGCGGAGGAACGCGCTATTTACGCTTCTCAGGTAATCATCCCTTTTGAACTTTCTGGAAAAACTTGTGCTTTCATGGGCCCATTATCAGGAGAAAATAGTTCACTAGATAAATTCTTTCCTGCATATTATAAGACTAGGCCTCTGTGAGCAAGATAAAAATAGATGACAAAGGTAATCCAATCTCAGAGGATGTTAACCCTATAGAAGAAGCTTCGACTACGCCTCCCGTAGTCTTAGAGAAAATTAGGTTAGATTATGTAACCAATTTTGTAAGGGTTTTTAGGTCAATCCCTTTAGCAAAGGATCCAGAACTATACTATTCTTGGTTAAACAAAGTGGAGAAACAGAAGGCTTCTTTCTGGCAAGAATTAGGGATTTATGATCTCATTCAATTGTCCAAGACTGGTTTAGAGTATAACCAAACTATGTTAGTAGCGTCAGTCCACTTCTGGGACGCTTCTCACAATACCTTTCATCTCCCATGTGGAATGATTACTCCAACTCTTTTCGATGTAGCTGCCATCACAGGGCTTCGACCGACTGGTGAAACTTTTGATCCTAATGTCTTGGATGTTGATACCATCAACTTCAACGAAGCTACAGTTACTTATACTGCTTTCATCCAGCAATACCATGATCAGACAAATGTTGAAGTCTCCGACGTAGAACATATTGCTTTCCTGGCATTATGGCTTTCGAGATGTGTTTTCTGCTCCAGGTCCATACAAGTAGCGAAAAGATATCTATGCATGGCTAATCAATTACACGATGGCAAGAAATTGAACCTGAGCGAATTGATTCTAGGATTTCTTTATGAAAACCTTGGTGAAGCTGTAGACCTTGTAAAGACTTACACAACAGGATCTCTCCTTTTCGCTGCTCCGTTCTGGTTACTACAATTATGGCTTAATGCCACTTTCGAAGCACACCTCCCATTCCGGGGCGTCGTTAACGAAGAAATTCCAGAAATCAAAAATCGAACTGTCGAAGGGACCAGATTGGCCTTGTTGACCCCAAAAGAAGAGACTGGGAAACTTCGTGAACATTTATTAGCATATGTAATGATGTTTGCTAAACGTTACCAGTTCAGTTCTTCAATGGCTCCATTTGTACGAAGAGCTGTAGGTCCTGAATGGTTTACTCGAGAGTTTCCTGCAACATCTCCGGAACACCAAGCTGAATCTTTGGCTATTTGGGAAGCTTTCCTTATCCCAAGGTTATTCTATTACCGCCTTCGACCTTCCAAAGGTCAATACATCCTTGTTTGCTATCAGCCAAATCTTGTGTCAAGACAGTTTGGTTTGGTCCAAATGAAGCCTAAGTGTTTGTATGACAAAAGGAACCACATGTGTTTCCGTACCTTATACCTAACTGAAGAGGAATGTGAAGCGAAGATAGCCAAATATACTGATGTTTTCACCCTTTCACCTATCTCTTTTGTCCTGCTTTCTATACCACTCCAGATTTTCAACAATGATGGTCAGATTATTATACCACACACATATATGATGTCGAAGGCCTAACTTGAGAACTAACTGAAGCTTTTACTGCTGTGCAGGATAAATTTCGCAAAGGTACTTCAACTCACATTAAAGAAATCCAAGCTTTTCAAAAGTTCTTTGAAACTATTTACAGGCCTGATGATCTTAGTCGGACAGTTCGCGAAGCTGCTGTTACTTTACGTGAAAAGTTTTCTGCAAAACTGGATAAGTTGAAATTGCCCCCGTCTGTTCGACCAGAACTACGTTATGAAGTGGCATTTAAACTTAATCCTCCAAAATCCCCTCCACTACCAAGTGCTGATTTTGGTGTGGCTTTAAGTCCTCCTTTCCCAGACTGGTTCGTGTGTGGGAATGATCTCAAAATTCTTCGAGAGAGTACCAAAAAACACGCTGAACGAGTGGTCCCGACTAAGCATACCCTGGATACTTTCAAAGGGCATATTCATATAGATCTTAAACACGTTCGTGTCTTGACTCCAATACCCGAAGGTTTGGGTCTAGTTAAACTTTAGACTGACTTCCCTTTCCCTTACTAAGTTAATAATTTCCATCTTTGTTACAGCTGTTGCTCACAAGAGAAAGGCTAAAACAATTCCTGCGCAGAAATATTCTGAGGCTTCGAAGAGCAATAAGCCAAGTGGGAGTGATTCTATTACGACTGACGCGAAACCCACGGTATACACACCTTTCATATTCCAATTTGCATGTCTTACGGATAACGCTTATTTTCTCTTCTCTTTTTATTTTTTCAGAGTTCGAAGCCTCAAATATCTTCGAAGCGAAATACTCTTCCAACTACTACTCCAGATGCTGCTTCAGATGGGGACGACAAGTCTCCCCCTCGTACCAGGCAAGGGCCCAAAAAGAAACAAAAGGCTACCACTCCTGTGGGCAAAGGGAAAAAATATGGGTCTTCGAAGATTACCTCTTCGAGTGATAAGGCGCCTTTTGAAGAATCACCTTTAAAAGCCACTAGTAACGCTCTAGTGATGGAAAGCCACAATTCAAGTCCAGCCACTAATACAGCTAAGGTATCTAGGTCTTTACAGCATAATCATTTCTATGAACTTTATTTCGAATGATTAAATTAATATCACCTTATGATTGCAGGATGATATCGGAACAGCTACTTCTGATTTCAACTCTTTCAATGCTGCTATTGACCTTGGTAGTCCCCAAGGTGAGCAAAGAAGTCTTTTGCTTAAATTGAATAATTCTCTTGCAACTCTTACACCACAATTACCCATATTTGCTCATTTTGCAGATGCCTCTCAACACATTTCTCATATACTTTCACCAGTCCTTGAAGATATCGCTCCTCTTGCCACTATCAATACTGCATCCCCTGTTGAAGGAAGCCATTCGACTGATGATTCTCCTCCTATTCGCAAAGACGCATGTATGGGTGAGGAGGGTCACTTCTTAGGCGAAGATAATGCAGCGGTACCATCGACTGGGAGTGAGGACACCGTATCTGATCAAGGTGTCGCAGAAAAAACCTCCAAGTTAATCGAAACTGACCCCTGTGGAAACTCAAATGTCGAAACTGTAGTTATTCCCGAAACTACTCCACTGCCTACTCCAACCATACCTACTCCTTCAAAATTGGAGCAACTTAAACAAACTGATCCTCTCAGCTTTCTTAAAACCGTGATGAACATTGATAGTACTTCAATTCTTACGTCTGAAGCTTCTCCAACTGTTCAGACCAAGTCTAGAGACAAAGAGGACATCTCCAGCCTCCTTCATCAAATAAAGGAACATTTCTTCGAAACGAACCTCGACGAATTCTTAAGCAAGGATTCCATGAAATGTCATGGCTTGAAGCAACTCTTGAAGAAAGTGGATTTACTTCTGGTTTCGAAAGAGGTCTCAGATGTGATTGTACTTTTGGGCTCATTACTCGACCAGCTTCAGTCTAACATTCTTCGACAGAACAATGTTAATGAGCAGCTTGCTGCAAAAATGGCTTCTCATAGTTCTTCATGGAAAGCTGCCACTGAGGCAACCAACAAGGGTGACGCTCTTAGGATGGACCGTTTGAAGAACCAAAAAGAATATGATGAGTGTGAGAAAAATATACAATCTTGGAAGCAAGAGATTAAGAAACTCGAAGAGAAGATACAGGAAGCTAAGTCTCGCCAAGCTACTATTCAACAAACCAATAATCAAGAGATAGCTGAAGTAGCACGGCTGGGTATCCAACACTTCGAAGCTGCACAGAAATTGGTGCCAGAGATCGAAGAGTTAAAGAGGCAACGAGCATTACTCGAGCTTAGTATGTCTTCGTGGGAGGCTCAATACTCAAAGATCAAAGATAGCCTTCCTAGGGATTTTATTTAATTGTCTTCGAACTTTGTATTTTTTTGTAGCGATGATCCTTTTGTTTTGTACTTGCTCATTTTCAGAATATATATGTATGCAAACTTGTCTTTTTATGTGTTCACATTTTGCTCTGAAATGATCCATGGTAAATGTTTGGCAATACTTCAAAATCTTACCAATACCTTCCTTTTTACGCCACAGTAACCTTAATGAATGCCTCACGTGGCTCGATTGCCCTTCGCAGCCCTAGACTTGACGTTTCTCCTCCCATTAGCCGTAATCATCATTATTTGCTGACGTCATTTCTTTTCCAAACGTCTATTTAAGACGTGCGTGCATCAGTTTTATGATTACATTTCACCTTCCAAGGGCGGGAAACGGCGGTGATCATAACTTCCCTCTGGAAACACCAAATGCAATCTAATCAATCATTAAAACCAAAAAACGTTTCTTTACCGTTCCTCATGACTATATAAAGGGTTAGTGTCCCTTTCTTCTCTTCACACTCTTTTTACCCCTTCATTTCAGAACTCTCTTCTTCCTTCTCGTACTCTTTTCAACTACAAACTTTTTCCAACTTTTAGCATGGCACTCAACAACAACTTATCCTATGCCAACATTAGAACGTTTATCAAAAAAGAGTTCAAACCTTGCCCAGAAGAATTCAACAGGCATCACATCAGCCTTCCTGCCCTTTTCCAGAACTAGGAGATGGGTTTTTACCTATATATTCTAGAAGGAAATGTTTATCCTAAGATGCTAGCTGATTTCTGGATGTTTGCGTACCTACGCATTGATCCTGAAGGAAGAACTACAATAGTTTCTAACATTCGAGGGGCTGAAGTATCTATCACGCCTTCCACCATCTCTGAGTTGTTGCGCTGCAGCAACACTGGAGCAACCTTTGATGATAACAGTTTCACCATGACCACTTCTGTTTTACTGGCGAGTCTCATGGAGAATGATCCTTATACCGCCAAAATCCTCAGGATTTGGCATCAACTTCTAGTGGGTAACTTTTATCCACGAAGCTGTGATGAAAACCAGATTACGGTGGAAGACTTGGAGTTCATCTCCTGTGCTTTACGAGGGGCGAAGATCAACTTTCCTTTGATGATCTTCAAACGACTTGTGGAAACTGTTGCTTTAACTTCCTCTCGAGAGGGTACAGTAAGTTGCCTCCCTTTTGGTAGGTTTTTATCCTACTTGTTCCTCAGGAAAGGTGTAGTGCGAAGGATGCGGGACTCGGGTCGCATGAACATGTTCGAAGCAGAGGGTCTTCATACGCTATCTTTGGAAGACTTAGACCAGAGGGTCAACTAAAGAATAGTTCCTTTTTAGGTTTTTTACTGCTCTACTTTTTGTAATCTTTGCTGTTCCATATGGACCAAAGTCGTTTGTACCTTTCACTTTTTAAAATTAATGAAGATCTTTTGCCGTACTTTTATTTATACATGTTTCCTGGTCACGGAGCCATTTTGGTGCAAATTTGACCATTTTGGCTTGCGTAGTATTACTTAAATATCTACGTTTTTGCAATCTTTACTTCGTGCATGCTTGGTTTGTATCTCTTTAGATACTTCCCATTTACTCTTAAAATCCTACGATCTTCTGCTAATTCCTCTATCTCGTAAGCATTATTTGAAAATACTTTCAAGATTCGAAAAGGGCCTTCCCAGTGTGGGGACCATTTCCCCAAAGCTTGGTTCTTTCGATCTATAGGTAAAATAACTTTCCACACTAAGTCATTATTAATAAACGTTTTACCTTTCACCTTTTTATTGTATGCTCTGGACACCCTTTCTTTCTGTCTCTTTATCACCTCCAAAGCTCGAAGTCTATCTTCGTCCAAGTCAACCAATTCATTCATCATCAATTCCCAGTACATGTTAGGGGGAATTTCTGCTTGTCTTTGTATCCGGACTGATTGCAAATATATTTCAACTGGGAGCACCGCATCATGTCCGAATGTCAGTTGAAAAGGTGTAGTGTTCTTAGCTTCTTTTGGAGATGTTCGACAAGCCCAAAGTGCTTGGTCCAAAGTTTTGTGCCAACTTCTAGGTTTTTTCCCTACATGTTTCTTTATGAGACCAATTATGATTTTGTTTGCCTGCTAGCGTTCCTGCTAGCGTTCCTGCCTCTGTTAAATATCTGGCTATATGCTCCACCGTTGATTCATTAGTATCCCCTGCAAATTTGGTGAACTTGGGTACCTTAACGCCCCTTGGCAATTCACTTTGCATGATGTATTCAGGTATGGGAGATGTGTAATTTGGACGTCGAAATCCAGTATTTAGACCGTTATTAGCCATTATTCTTTCTATCATGGCAGTAAGATTATTTTCTATTGCCAAATCATTTCTCCTGACTCTGTGGATAACTGCGTCAGGATGTTCGTCTCTCCCTACCATGACTACTCTGGGCTGTTGTCGAGGGACAGCTTGTTGGCCAGTCTCCGTTGTTTCGATTTGAGTTCCCAATTCGACCATTGGGTTCTGTCCGACTGGATTTGGCCTTGGTGGGGGTTCTGTATTTCGAATTTGTCGGATAATTGGATCTTCTTCTTGGTAGGTTGACTGGTTATTCCTTTGTCTATCTTGTGGGACTCCTAAAAAATCCGCCATTCGTCCCAATTGTGACGATAACCTTTGGTATGTTTCTGCGCTATCCTGGCTAGATCTAGTGATGCTTGTTACTATTGGATCAAAGATGGTCCCTAACTCTCTAGCAAGGAGTCCTACCATGTCCTGGTTGCTTGCATCCATGTCTTGTCGGAATGCTGCTTGAGTACTAGTGGTCATAGGGGGAATCTGAGTCGACGCACCAATATTGTGTGCACTTCGACCTACTGAACCCATGTTTGGTGAAAACGCCGCTGGGTTGGTTGTAGCGTATGTAGGTCCTGCTCTTTGTAGTCCTGCCATATACGAATATGGCATCCCGTATGACATATTTGGTCTCCAACCATTTACAGTGAATGAAGGTCCTGGGGTAGATAAATGACTTGCAGCGTTCGTCGATACGGGTGGTATCTCGCTTGCACTTACAGGCGGAGGAGCAGTAGTCGATACTGACATTGGGATAGTCCCAGTTGATGTGGAAGTATTTTCGATCATGGCTTGCGAACTACCCGCTGGTTCAGATCCTGTCGAAACCGGTATGGCCTGCACTCCTTGAGTGAACGTCGAAACATTCGTCGCGTTTGACGCTACTGTTCCTGATCCTTGTGGGGGATTTTCTTCGCCCCCTGCACTGGCCGCTACGACCATTTTCTTGTTGTACCTTCGTTTAGGAACTAGTTTTGCACTGTTGGTTAATTTACCGTTCCTAAGGTTCATACAAGGTCTAGACAATTTCTAGACAAAACAAAACAATCAATTAATAACACTTAGTTTGACACTGTCCCACTGGGCGTGCCAATTTGTTTACGGTGATTTCCGGTAAACAACCGCTAGTCTTCCAAACTATAATAAATATGATTTGGTTACTCGCAGGATCGACTAGATTGATCCTAGGACATAGTCAAACAAAAGGTTTATTGATGTGATTTGGTTCATACCTGTTTGTTTTGATTTCAAGAAACTTATGTTCAAATGATTAATCATTCGATATAACGCTGGTTGCATAAGTTAGTGTAATTTCGAAGCATAAATCGTAATAAGAAAAACATGTAAATTGCGAGAATGTAAATTGCAAGAAAGTTAACGTACAAGAATGTTAAATTGCAAGAAAGTTAACGTGCATGAAAATTAAATTACTTCGAAAGTAAAAATTTAAACAGAGAAAAAGAAGTAAGGAAAACAAAAGACATTTGATAAAAGTAAATACACATGTATTCAAATTGGTGGTGTCATACGTACATTTCTCAGCGAACTCTTTCTCTTAACACTTGATACTTGAGCGATATGTGAGTAATTTGTACAAAATGAACACACGAAATCCTATCATTAAGACTCCTATTTATACTAAATTCGACCCTAACGGTCGTACAATAATCTAATGCCACGTTATCCACGATAACTCTGGGGATGCCATCTGTCGATGTGCAGTTTACGAAAACCGTTTCGCAATTCGAATCTTCCCGCTTGAGTCCTTTTCGACGCGTGGCAATATAACTATATTCGAAAATGATGCGGAAACAAATTAAGCTTCAGTACTTCATGTAATTTTCCGCGAAATATCTAAGTCTTGGCAAAAGTGTCTTTCGTGCTAGCTTTAATACTTCTCTCCTTCGTTCAAACATAGACATCTTTCTTGAAGCATGGCCATCAGTAGCCATTTTTAAATCTTCAAAGATGGTCTTCAGTAACCATCACTCTTCAAACTCAAAACCTTCGAAGGTCAACTTCTTAAAACGAAATCTCCAGCCAACAAATTCATTTGGCTCAATTTATATGTAATTTTTTTCTTAAATTTAACAGATGTAATTCCACATATTGTGGAAAAGGACAACATCAAACAAACTCCAAAGAATGGAAAAAACTACCATATGATTAACATTGTTCTTGAGGATTTAGAGTAAGATTTAATAATAGTTTATCATTATATTTAATTACATAAATTAATTTATGGTATATATGTTTTTCTCAAACAACTTTCATTGTCACCACGTTTCATTACTAATTATTAATTTATTAAATATATTTAATGAAATAAACCCTAAAAAAACTACATTCATTGTTTCCTACTTTTTAGTTGATTTAAACAGATTAAACACACTAATTATTATTAAATATTAAATATATTAAATAATATAAATCCTAAAAAAACTACTTCTTTCACCAACGTATTAATTCAAACCCATGTTTCATTACCAGGTCAACTAACCATACATTCTTATTTTTTAAATCACAAACCCACGTTCTTTGATACTTGTTTTAAAACCCCATATCCAAATTATAAACCCACGTTTTTTATAAATCATAAACCCATGTTACAATTCACAATCTCATTTTATTAATGCGTAACTCCTCCTCCTCCTCCAGATTGGTATAAATTCAGTTCTCTTCCACCAAATTGGTATAAATTCATCTCTCCAATATTCAGCTTCTTTTCCATAGTTTAATCAATGGCACTTCCTATAATTACTTTCATTGATAACATTCACGCTGGAAAGATTGATTGGAATTTGAAGGTTCGATTCATTTGTATGTGGACTCAACCTGAATTCAAAAATCCATCTGAAACAAACAGTTTGGAGATGATTCTACTTGACGAAAAGGTATAAATATTTTATATTTTTAATTTCATAATAATATTTACAATCTATATTGATTTTTTTTTTGTATTTTCATCTTTTTTTCATTGTAGTATGGAAACATTAAGGCTACAGTGAAGAAAAGACTTATCACACAGTTTCAAGAATCCTTAAAGGAAGGTTCTACTTATTTAATTGAAAATGCCTTAGTTGCCAAAACTGAAATAAAAATTTAAACCAACAACACACAAGTTCAAATTGAACTTTATGGGAGCTACAAAGTGCAGTAACATAGTTGTGAATGAAATTCCAACAAATCATTTAGATTTTGTTGCTTTTTCATATATCCTCTCAGCTACAAATGGTGATAAATTACTTGGTATATATACTATTTTATATTTACTTTCACATTTTTTTATGAATTTACAAAAACAAACTTTATAATTCATTTGGCTCAATTTATATGTAATTTTTTTCTTAAATTTAACAGATGTAATTCCACATATTGTGGAAAAGGACAACATCAAACAAACTCCAAAGAATGGAAAAAACTACCAGATGATTAACATTGTTCTTGAGGATTTAGAGTAAGATTTAATAATAGTTTATCATTATATTTAATTACATAAATTAATTTATGGTATATATTTTTTTCTCAAACAACTTTCATTGTCACCACGTTTCATTACTAATTATTAATTTATTAAATATATTAAATGAAATAAACCCTAAAAAAACTACATTCATTGTTTCCTACTTTTTAGTTGATTTAAACAGATTAAACACACTAATTATTATTAAATATTAAATATATTAAATAATATAAATCCTAAAAAAACTACTTCTTTCACCAACGTATTAATTCAAACCCATGTTTCATTACCAGGTCAACTAACCATACATTCTTATTTTTTAAATCACAAACCCACGTTCTTTGATACTTGTTTTAAAACCCCATATCCAAATTCTAAACCCACGTTTTTTATAAATCATAAACCCATGTTACAAATCACAATCTCATTTTATTAATGCGTAACTCCTCCTCCTCCTCCTCCAGATTGGTATAAATTCAGTTCTCTTCCACCAAATTGGTATAAATTCATCTCTCCAATATTCAGCTTCTTTTCCATAGTTTATTCAATGGCACTTCCTATAATTACTTTCATTGATAACATTCACGCGGGAAAGATTGATTGGAATTTGAAGGTTCGATTCATTTGTATGTGGACTCAACCTGAATTCAAAAATCCATCCGAAACAAACAGTTTGGAGATGATTCTACTTGACGAAAAGGTATAAATATTTTATATTTTTAATTTCATAATAATATTTACAATCTATATTGATTTTTTTTTTTTGTATTTTCATCTTTTTTTCATTGTAGTATGGAAACATTAAGGCTACAGTGAAGAAAAGACTTATCACACAGTTTCAAGAATCCTTAAAGGAAGGTTCTACTTATTTAATTGAAAATGCCTTAGTTGCCAAAACTGAAATAAAAATTCAAACCGACAACACACAAGTTCAAATTGAACTTTATGGGAGCTACAAAGTGCAGTAACATAGTTGTGAATGAAATTCCAACAAATCATTTAGATTTTGTTGCTTTTTCATATATCCTCTCAGCTACAAATGGTGATAAATTACTTGGTATATATACTATTTTATATTTACTTTCACATTTTTTTATAAATTTACAAAAACAAACTTTATAATTCATTTGGCTCAATTTATATGTAATTTTTTTCTTAAATTTAACAGATGTAATTCCACATATTGTGGAAAAGGACAACATCAAACAAACTCCAAAGAATGGAAAAAACTACCAGATGATTAACATTGTTCTTGAGGATTTAGAGTAAGATTTAATAATAGTTTATCATTATATTTAATTACATAAATTAATTTATGGTATATATTTTTTTCTCAAACAACTTTCATTGTCACCACGTTTCATTACTAATTATTAATTTATTAAATATATTAAATGAAATAAACCCTAAAAAAACTACATTCATTGTTTCCTACTTTTTAGTTGATTTAAACAGATTAAACACACTAATTATTATTAAATATTAAATATATTAAATAATATAAATCCTAAAAAAAACTACTTCTTTCACCAACGTATTAATTCAAACCCATGTTTCATTACCAGGTCAACTAACCATACATTCTTATTTTTTAAATCACAAACCCACGTTCTTTGATACTTGTTTTAAAACCCCATATCCAAATTCTAAACCCACGTTTTTTATAAATCATAAACCCATGTTACAAATCACAATCTCATTTTATTAATGCGTAACTCCTCCTCCTCCTCCAGATTGGTATAAATTCAGTTCTCTTCCACCAAATTGGTATAAATTCATCTCTCCAATATTCAGCTTCTTTTCCATAGTTTATTCAATGGCACTTCCTATAATTACTTTCATTGATAACATTCACGCTGGAAAGATTGATTGGAATTTGAAGGTTCGATTCATTTGTATGTGGACTCAACCTGAATTCAAAAATCCATCTGAAACAAACAGTTTGGAGATGATTCTACTTGACGAAAAGGTATAAATATTTTATATTTTTAATTTCATAATAATATTTACAATCTATATTGATTTTTTTTTTGTATTTTCATCTTTTTTTCATTGTAGTATGGAAACATTAAGGCTACAGTGAAGAAAAGACTTATCACACAGTTTCAAGAATCCTTAAAGGAAGGTTCTACTTATTTAATTGAAAATGCCTTAGTTGCCAAAACTGAAATAAAAATTCAAACCGACAACACACAAGTTCAAATTGAACTTTATGGGAGCTACAAAGTGCAGTAACATAGTTGTGAATGAAATTCCAACAAATCATTTAGATTTTGTTGCTTTTTCATATATCCTCTCAGCTACAAATGGTGATAAATTACTTGGTATATATACTATTTTATATTTACTTTCACATTTTTTTATGAATTTACAAAAACAAACTTTATAATTCATTTGGCTCAATTTATATGTAATTTTTTTCTTAAATTTAACAGATGTAATTCCACATATTGTGGAAAAGGACAACATCAAACAAACTCCAAAGAATGGAAAAAACTACCAGATGATTAACATTGTTCTTGAGGATTTAGAGTAAGATTTAATAATAGTTTATCATTATATTTAATTACATAAATTAATTTATGGTATATATTTTTTTCTCAAACAACTTTCATTGTCACCACGTTTCATTACTAATTATTAATTTATTAAATATATTAAATGAAATAAACCCTAAAAAAACTACATTCATTGTTTCCTACTTTTTAGTTGATTTAAACAGATTAAACACACTAATTATTATTAAATATTAAATATATTAAATAATATAAATCCTAAAAAAACTACTTCTTTCACCAACGTATTAATTCAAACCCATGTTTCATTACCAGGTCAACTAACCATACATTCTTATTTTTTAAATCACAAACCCACGTTCTTTGATACTTGTTTTAAAACCCCATATCCAAATTCTAAACCCACGTTTTTTATAAATCATAAACCCATGTTACAAATCACAATCTCATTTTATTAATGCGTAACTCCTCCTCCTCCTCCAGATTGGTATAAATTCAGTTCTCTTCCACCAAATTGGTATAAATTCATCTCTCCAATATTCAGCTTCTTTTCCATAGTTTATTCAATGGCACTTCCTATAATTACTTTCATTGATAACATTCACGCTGGAAAGATTGATTGGAATTTGAAGGTTCGATTCATTTGTATGTGGACTCAACCTGAATTCAAAAATCCATCTGAAACAAACAGTTTGGAGATGATTCTACTTGACGAAAAGGTATAAATATTTTATATTTTTAATTTCATAATAATATTTACAATCTATATTGATTTTTTTTTTGTATTTTCATCTTTTTTTCATTGTAGTATGGAAACATTTAGGCTACAGTGAAGAAAAGACTTATCACACAGTTTCAAGAATCCTTAAAGGAAGGTTCTACTTATTTAATTGAAAATGCCTTAGTTGCCAAAACTGAAATAAAAATTCAAACCGACAACACACAAGTTCAAATTGAACTTTATGGGAGCTACAAAGTGCAGTAACATAGTTGTGAATGAAATTCCAACAAATCATTTAGATTTTGTTGCTTTTTCATATATCCTCTCAGCTACAAATGGTGATAAATTACTTGGTATATATACTATTTTATATTTACTTTCACATTTTTTTATGAATTTACAAAAACAAACTTTATAATTCATTTGGCTCAATTTATATGTAATTTTTTTCTTAAATTTAACAGATGTAATTCCACATATTGTGGAAAAGGACAACATCAAACAAACTCCAAAGAATGGAAAAAACTACCAGATGATTAACATTGTTCTTGAGGATTTAGAGTAAGATTTAATAATAGTTTATCATTATATTTAATTACATAAATTAATTTATGGTATATATTTTTTTCTCAAACAACTTTCATTGTCACCACGTTTCATTACTAATTATTAATTTATTAAATATATTAAATGAAATAAACCCTAAAAAAACTACATTCATTGTTTCCTACTTTTTAGTTGATTTAAACAGATTAAACACACTAATTATTATTAAATATTAAATATATTAAATAATATAAATCCTAAAAAAAACTACTTCTTTCACCAACGTATTAATTCAAACCCATGTTTCATTACCAGGTCAACTAACCATACATTCTTATTTTTTAAATCACAAACCCACGTTCTTTGATACTTGTTTTAAAACCCCATATCCAAATTCTAAACCCACGTTTTTTATAAATCATAAACCCATGTTACAAATCACAATCTCATTTTATTAATGCGTAACTCCTCCTCCTCCCAGATTGGTATAAATTCAGTTCTCTTCCACCAAATTGGTATAAATTCATCTCTCCAATATTCAGCTTCTTTTCCATAGTTTATTCAATGGCACTTCCTATAATTACTTTCATTGATAACATTCACGCTGGAAAGATTGATTGGAATTTGAAGGTTCGATTCATTTGTATGTGGACTCAACCTGAATTCAAAAATCCATCTGAAACAAACAGTTTGGAGATGATTCTACTTGACGAAAAGGTATAAATATTTTATATTTTTAATTTCATAATAATATTTACAATCTATATTGATTTTTTTTTTTGTATTTTCATCTTTTTTTCATTGTAGTATGGAAACATTTAGGCTACAGTGAAGAAAAGACTTATCACACAGTTTCAAGAATCCTTAAAGGAAGGTTCTACTTATTTAATTGAAAATGCCTTAGTTGCCAAAACTGAAATAAAAATTCAAACCGACAACACACAAGTTCAAATTGAACTTTATGGGAGCTACAAAGTGCAGTAACATAGTTGTGAATGAAATTCCAACAAATCATTTAGATTTTGTTGCTTTTTCATATATCCTCTCAGCTACAAATGGTGATAAATTACTTGGTATATATACTATTTTATATTTACTTTCACATTTTTTTATGAATTTACAAAAACAAACTTTATAATTCATTTGGCTCAATTTATATGTAATTTTTTTCTTAAATTTAACAGATGTAATTCCACATATTGTGGAAAAGGACAACATCAAACAAACTCCAAAGAATGGAAAAAACTACCAGATGATTAACATTGTTCTTGAGGATTTAGAGTAAGATTTAATAATAGTTTATCATTATATTTAATTACATAAATTAATTTATGGTATATATTTTTTTCTCAAACAACTTTCATTGTCACCACGTTTCATTACTAATTATTAATTTATTAAATATATTAAATGAAATAAACCCTAAAAAAACTACATTCATTGTTTCCTACTTTTTAGTTGATTTAAACAGATTAAACACACTAATTATTATTAAATATTAAATATATTAAATAATATAAATCCTAAAAAAAACTACTTCTTTCACCAACGTATTAATTCAAACCCATGTTTCATTACCAGGTCAACTAACCATACATTCTTATTTTTTAAATCACAAACCCACGTTCTTTGATACTTGTTTTAAAACCCCATATCCAAATTCTAAACCCACGTTTTTTATAAATCATAAACCCATGTTACAAATCACAATCTCATTTTATTAATGCGTAACTCCTCCTCCTCCTCCAGATTGGTATAAATTCAGTTCTCTTCCACCAAATTGGTATAAATTCATCTCTCCAATATTCAGCTTCTTTTCCATAGTTTATTCAATGGCACTTCCTATAATTACTTTCATTGATAACATTCACGCTGGAAAGATTGATTGGAATTTGAAGGTTCGATTCATTTGTATGTGGACTCAACCTGAATTCAAAAATCCATCTGAAACAAACAGTTTGGAGATGATTCTACTTGACGAAAAGGTATAAATATTTTATATTTTTAATTTCATAATAATATTTACAATCTATATTGATTTTTTTTTTTGTATTTTCATCTTTTTTTCATTGTAGTATGGAAACATTTAGGCTACAGTGAAGAAAAGACTTATCACACAGTTTCAAGAATCCTTAAAGGAAGGTTCTACTTATTTAATTGAAAATGCCTTAGTTGCAAAACTGAAATAAAAATTCAAACCGACAACACACAAGTTCAAATTGAACTTTATGGGAGCTACAAAGTGCAGTAACATAGTTGTGAATGAAATTCCAACAAATCATTTAGATTTTGTTGCTTTTTCATATATCCTCTCAGCTACAAATGGTGATAAATTACTTGGTATATATACTATTTTATATTTACTTTCACATTTTTTTATGAATTTACAAAAACAAACTTTATAATTCATTTGGCTCAATTTATATGTAATTTTTTTCTTAAATTTAACAGATGTAATTCCACATATTGTGGAAAAGGACAACATCAAACAAACTCCAAAGAATGGAAAAAACTACCAGATGATTAACATTGTTCTTGAGGATTTAGAGTAAGATTTAATAATAGTTTATCATTATATTTAATTACATAAATTAATTTATGGTATATATTTTTTTCTCAAACAACTTTCATTGTCACCACGTTTCATTACTAATTATTAATTTATTAAATATATTAAATGAAATAAACCCTAAAAAAACTACATTCATTGTTTCCTACTTTTTAGTTGATTTAAACAGATTAAACACACTAATTATTATTAAATATTAAATAATATAAATAATATAAATCCTAAAAAAAACTACTTCTTTCACCAACGTATTAATTCAAACCCATGTTTCATTACCAGGTCAACTAACCATACATTCTTATTTTTTAAATCACAAACCCACGTTCTTTGATACTTGTTTTAAAACCCCATATCCAAATTCTAAACCCACGTTTTTTATAAATCATAAACCCATGTTACAAATCACAATCTCATTTTATTAATGCGTAACTCCTCCTCCTCCTCCAGATTGGTATAAATTCAGTTCTCTTCCACCAAATTGGTATAAATTCATCTCTCCAATATTCAGCTTCTTTTCCATAGTTTATTCAATGGCACTTCCTATAATTACTTTCATTGATAACATTCACGCTGGAAAGATTGATTGGAATTTGAAGGTTCGATTCATTTGTATGTGGACTCAACCTGAATTCAAAAATCCATCTGAAACAAACAGTTTGGAGATGATTCTACTTGACGAAAAGGTATAAATATTTTATATTTTTAATTTCATAATAATATTTACAATCTATATTGATTTTTTTTTTTGTATTTTCATCTTTTTTTCATTGTAGTATGGAAACATTTAGGCTACAGTGAAGAAAAGACTTATCACACAGTTTCAAGAATCCTTAAAGGAAGGTTCTACTTATTTAATTGAAAATGCCTTAGTTGCCAAAACTGAAATAAAAATTCAAACCGACAACACACAAGTTCAAATTGAACTTTATGGGAGCTACAAAGTGCAGTAACATAGTTGTGAATGAAATTCCAACAAATCATTTAGATTTTGTTGCTTTTTCATATATCCTCTCAGCTACAAATGGTGATAAATTACTTGGTATATATACTATTTTATATTTACTTTCACATTTTTTTATGAATTTACAAAAACAAACTTTATAATTCATTTGGCTCAATTTATATGTAATTTTTTTCTTAAATTTAACAGATGTAATTCCACATATTGTGGAAAAGGACAACATCAAACAAACTCCAAAGAATGGAAAAAACTACCAGATGATTAACATTGTTCTTGAGGATTTAGAGTAAGATTTAATAATAGTTTATCATTATATTTAATTACATAAATTAATTTATGGTATATATTTTTTTCTCAAACAACTTTCATTGTCACCACGTTTCATTACTAATTATTAATTTATTAAATATATTAAATGAAATAAACCCTAAAAAAACTACATTCATTGTTTCCTACTTTTTAGTTGATTTAAACAGATTAAACACACTAATTATTATTAAATATTAAATATATTAAATAATATAAATCCTAAAAAAAACTACTTCTTTCACCAACGTATTAATTCAAACCCATGTTTCATTACCAGGTCAACTAACCATACATTCTTATTTTTTAAATCACAAACCCACGTTCTTTGATACTTGTTTTAAAACCCCATATCCAAATTCTAAACCCACGTTTTTTATAAATCATAAACCCATGTTACAAATCACAATCTCATTTTATTAATGCGTAACTCCTCCTCCTCCTCCAGATTGGTATAAATTCAGTTCTCTTCCACCAAATTGGTATAAATTCATCTCTCCAATATTCAGCTTCTTTTCCATAGTTTATTCAATGGCACTTCCTATAATTACTTTCATTGATAACATTCACGCTGGAAAGATTGATTGGAATTTGAAGGTTCGATTCATTTGTATGTGGACTCAACCTGAATTCAAAAATCCATCTGAAACAAACAGTTTGGAGATGATTCTACTTGACGAAAAGGTATAAATATTTTATATTTTTAATTTCATAATAATATTTACAATCTATATTGATTTTTTTTTTTGTATTTTCATCTTTTTTTCATTGTAGTATGGAAACATTTAGGCTACAGTGAAGAAAAGACTTATCACACAGTTTCAAGAATCCTTAAAGGAAGGTTCTACTTATTTAATTGAAAATGCCTTAGTTGCCAAAACTGAAATAAAAATTCAAACCGACAACACACAAGTTCAAATTGAACTTTATGGGAGCTACAAAGTGCAGTAACATAGTTGTGAATGAAATTCCAACAAATCATTTAGATTTTGTTGCTTTTTCATATATCCTCTCAGCTACAAATGGTGATAAATTACTTGGTATATATACTATTTTATATTTACTTTCACATTTTTTTATGAATTTACAAAAACAAACTTTATAATTCATTTGGCTCAATTTATATGTAATTTTTTTCTTAAATTTAACAGATGTAATTCCACATATTGTGGAAAAGGACAACATCAAACAAACTCCAAAGAATGGAAAAAACTACCAGATGATTAACATTGTTCTTGAGGATTTAGAGTAAGATTTAATAATAGTTTATCATTATATTTAATTACATAAATTAATTTATGGTATATATTTTTTTCTCAAACAACTTTCATTGTCACCACGTTTCATTACTAATTATTAATTTATTAAATATATTAAATGAAATAAACCCTAAAAAAACTACATTCATTGTTTCCTACTTTTTAGTTGATTTAAACAGATTAAACACACTAATTATTATTAAATATTAAATATATTAAATAATATAAATCCTAAAAAAAACTACTTCTTTCACCAACGTATTAATTCAAACCCATGTTTCATTACCAGGTCAACTAACCATACATTCTTATTTTTTAAATCACAAACCCACGTTCTTTGATACTTGTTTTAAAACCCCATATCCAAATTCTAAACCCACGTTTTTTATAAATCATAAACCCATGTTACAAATCACAATCTCATTTTATTAATGCGTAACTCCTCCTCCTCCAGATTGGTATAAATTCAGTTCTCTTCCACCAAATTGGTATAAATTCATCTCTCCAATATTCAGCTTCTTTTCCATAGTTTATTCAATGGCACTTCCTATAATTACTTTCATTGATAACATTCACGCTGGAAAGATTGATTGGAATTTGAAGGTTCGATTCATTTGTATGTGGACTCAACCTGAATTCAAAAATCCATCTGAAACAAACAGTTTGGAGATGATTCTACTTGACGAAAAGGTATAAATATTTTATATTTTTAATTTCATAATAATATTTACAATCTATATTGATTTTTTTTTTTGTATTTTCATCTTTTTTTCATTGTAGTATGGAAACATTTAGGCTACAGTGAAGAAAAGACTTATCACACAGTTTCAAGAATCCTTAAAGGAAGGTTCTACTTATTTAATTGAAAATGCCTTAGTTGCCAAAACTGAAATAAAAATTCAAACCGACAACACACAAGTTCAAATTGAACTTTATGGGAGCTACAAAGTGCAGTAACATAGTTGTGAATGAAATTCCAACAAATCATTTAGATTTTGTTGCTTTTTCATATATCCTCTCAGCTACAAATGGTGATAAATTACTTGGTATATATACTATTTTATATTTACTTTCACATTTTTTTATGAATTTACAAAAACAAACTTTATAATTCATTTGGCTCAATTTATATGTAATTTTTTTCTTAAATTTAACAGATGTAATTCCACATATTGTGGAAAAGGACAACATCAAACAAACTCCAAAGAATGGAAAAAACTACCAGATGATTAACATTGTTCTTGAGGATTTAGAGTAAGATTTAATAATAGTTTATCATTATATTTAATTACATAAATTAATTTATGGTATATATTTTTTTCTCAAACAACTTTCATTGTCACCACGTTTCATTACTAATTATTAATTTATTAAATATATTAAATGAAATAAACCCTAAAAAAACTACATTCATTGTTTCCTACTTTTTAGTTGATTTAAACAGATTAAACACACTAATTATTATTAAATATTAAATATATTAAATAATATAAATCCTAAAAAAAACTACTTCTTTCACCAACGTATTAATTCAAACCCATGTTTCATTACCAGGTCAACTAACCATACATTCTTATTTTTTAAATCACAAACCCACGTTCTTTGATACTTGTTTTAAAACCCCATATCCAAATTCTAAACCCACGTTTTTTATAAATCATAAACCCATGTTACAAATCACAATCTCATTTTATTAATGCGTAACTCCTCCTCCTCCAGATTGGTATAAATTCAGTTCTCTTCCACCAAATTGGTATAAATTCATCTCTCCAATATTCAGCTTCTTTTCCATAGTTTATTCAATGGCACTTCCTATAATTACTTTCATTGATAACATTCACGCTGGAAAGATTGATTGGAATTTGAAGGTTCGATTCATTTGTATGTGGACTCAACCTGAATTCAAAAATCCATCTGAAACAAACAGTTTGGAGATGATTCTACTTGACGAAAAGGTATAAATATTTTATATTTTTAATTTCATAATAATATTTACAATCTATATTGATTTTTTTTTTTTGTATTTTCATCTTTTTTTCATTGTAGTATGGAAACATTTAGGCTACAGTGAAGAAAAGACTTATCACACAGTTTCAAGAATCCTTAAAGGAAGGTTCTACTTATTTAATTGAAAATGCCTTAGTTGCCAAAACTGAAATAAAAATTCAAACCGACAACACACAAGTTCAAATTGAACTTTATGGGAGCTACAAAGTGCAGTAACATAGTTGTGAATGAAATTCCAACAAATCATTTAGATTTTGTTGCTTTTTCATATATCCTCTCAGCTACAAATGGTGATAAATTACTTGGTATATATACTATTTTATATTTACTTTCACATTTTTTTATGAATTTACAAAAACAAACTTTATAATTCATTTGGCTCAATTTATATGTAATTTTTTTCTTAAATTTAACAGATGTAATTCCACATATTGTGGAAAAGGACAACATCAAACAAACTCCAAAGAATGGAAAAAACTACCAGATGATTAACATTGTTCTTGAGGATTTAGAGTAAGATTTAATAATAGTTTATCATTATATTTAATTACATAAATTAATTTATGGTATATATTTTTTTCTCAAACAACTTTCATTGTCACCACGTTTCATTACTAATTATTAATTTATTAAATATATTAAATGAAATAAACCCTAAAAAAACTACATTCATTGTTTCCTACTTTTTAGTTGATTTAAACAGATTAAACACACTAATTATTATTAAATATTAAATATATTAAATAATATAAATCCTAAAAAAAACTACTTCTTTCACCAACGTATTAATTCAAACCCATGTTTCATTACCAGGTCAACTAACCATACATTCTTATTTTTTAAATCACAAACCCACGTTCTTTGATACTTGTTTTAAAACCCCATATCCAAATTCTAAACCCACGTTTTTTATAAATCATAAACCCATGTTACAAATCACAATCTCATTTTATTAATGCGTAACTCCTCCTCCTCATCCAGATTGGTATAAATTCAGTTCTCTTCCACCAAATTGGTATAAATTCATCTCTCCAATATTCAGCTTCTTTTCCATAGTTTATTCAATGGCACTTCCTATAATTACTTTCATTGATAACATTCACGCTGGAAAGATTGATTGGAATTTGAAGGTTCGATTCATTTGTATGTGGACTCAACCTGAATTCAAAAATCCATCTGAAACAAACAGTTTGGAGATGATTCTACTTGACGAAAAGGTATAAATATTT
>NC_081183.1:55310422-55365794 GCF_029867415.1 Vicia villosa | reverse complement strand
TTTTATACTTCATTTGGCTCAATTTATATGTAATTTTAAAACTTAAAGAGAAAATTATTCTAAATTTGTACAAAATTAGTTTATAATATATAAATAATATTTAATATAAAGAACAATTTTTTTTTATGATTTTTGAATGGTTGAAAATAATTAAAAGATAAATATATGCATATTATCTAATTAATTATACAAAATATTTAAATTATGAAGAAAAATAAAATATTTTTATATCAGAAAATAAAATATTATTTTAGAAACTTAAAAATATTTTTTGTGTATTTTTTGGATATTTAAAACTATTTTTAATTAATTTTATAAAGAAATTAAAATAAAAATAGAAAATAGAAAAAGATATGACATGTGTGGTAATTAAATGAGGTCCATGACATGAGGCTCATTCTGATGCGTTGGATTCATTTTTAGTGGATATCTATGGCCCAGATGCGTGGATACATGGTACACGTGATTAGACGTGCCACATGTGAACATGCTGAATTCAAACATTACAAGTGGGGTCCACGCTGGTTGACCAGCGAATGGGAAGAGGAGAATATGCCACGCGTGCGGTCAAAGATTCAACCTCACTATTCATCATCTTCTTCCTTTTACCTGCGGAATTTCTGGCAGACTTACCTGCGGATTTTGCTTTCAATTCTTCAACCTTTTGAATGACCTACAAAATGAAAATGGAAAAGAACAAGGGCCACCCAGATTACCTAAATGGACCCTTCTGAACATGATAGCATCGTTAGTTTTTTCATTTGGTGCCTCTATCATGGAGAACGAAAGCTTCGCATGTTTGAAGCTCAAAAATGGTGGAGCTTCAAAACCACGTTAAAGCTTGCATGTGATCACTCAAACCTACTCTATATCATGCCATGAGTCCATGCAAATGGTTAGATTTCATTTTAGTTAAGCATGCATACGAAAACGAAAGCTATGAGTGTATGTTCATGTAAAGCTTTATACGCATATTATGACTCTCATGGGACCAAACAAAAAGCTTATTCTTACTCTATATTACTTTAGGAGATGATTGGAAGTGTTTATTTGTATTGATAATGATTGGAATATGGAAAACGAAAATTTACAAAGTTATGAATTTTTTGAGAATTTTGTGAAGTTTCTTTGCTCCCTCCTTTGCTATTTTCGTGTGTGTTGTTGTTGAAGTATTCTAAGCTATTTATAGGCCATGGAGTGCTTAAAATTGAAGCTAAAAGCATTGATTGCTTTTGTTGAATTTTTGACTTTCAAGCTTAAAATTCAAGCAACCATTGCTTGATCTTTCCACCTCTCTTGTGTTAGACGCTGGCCTTAGGATCTAGAGGAGGGGTGAATAGATCGTTCACAGTTTTACGGAGTTAAACGACTTTTCAGCGGAAGTGATTCTGAATCGACTCGCGTCTATTCCGAACCACTATCGAAACGATTGTATATGTGTTTAAAAACCAGTCAAAGACTTGAGGTAAGTGATAAGAGTATATGTTGCAGAATCAAAGCGTTGCTCTTATTGAAAATCAGATTAACTTTTTGTATGATGGACAATGTTTGCAATGCAGTAAGAGTGATAGAAACAAATATACAAACACTTGGTGATAATGATCAAATTGAAGGTAATTCAATGTGTGGTGGATTGTGATGTTTATGTAAGTTCTTAATTCACAATCTTAACACTCGAATCGTTGATCAATTTGCTATTATAACCAAATATGAACAGAATGTAAATGAAAAAGTAAAAGCGACAAGAACACGATATTTGTTTAGGCAGTTCGTCGATCGTCCTCGCTACGACTACGTCTGCCCCCAATTCCAAATTGAAATTGGGTAATCTTTCATTAATGTTGAAAGTAGTATATACAAAGAAGATAACAAAGCGATAAATGATAAACCAATTATGTCGATCCTTTGAATCTTCTTCCCCCTTAATCTTGAGCAAGATCAAGGTTATCCAAGAGCTTCACTTTGATTCCCTTCTGCAGTGTCTTGATTCCTTGAACTCCCCGTTCCTCAATCGTTACACTCAGCCGAATCCTCAATGAACGCCTCTTGATAAAAACCCCCAAGAACCACCCGTCGTGGAGGACAAAACCCGCAGATTTTATTCACCAACAAACCCCACAAACCTTCACCCACTAGGAATCTTACATTCCGTTCCATGGACGTTATCGAACTCATCACTAACCCGCAACGCAAGAATGATTATGTGTAATTGTGTTGGAGATGATGAAGAACGAAGATGAGAAGCGTTTGTGTATCTTTCAGTCGTTGGTGTTGCATTGAATAATTGAACCTTTGACAATATATATGATAGCTTAACAGTTGGAGATGAGAGAAACAAAATTTTTGGCATTCTTGATCAGTTAGGTCGACCTCTTGTAGTGCTTAGGTCGACCTAGCAGAGCTTGCAGAATTTTGCTCCCAGTTAGGTCGACCTGTTTAAGGAGTAGGTCGACCAGAAGCTTCTTCAAATGCATTCTGGGGACATTTTCTCAGATTAGGTCGACCAAGTTGTTGTGTAGGTCGACCTAGCAGAGGTATATGGATTTTTCTTCATTTTAGGTCGACCTAGGTTGACAGTAGGTCGACCTAACTGCTGCTTTTCTGCATTCTTCTTGTTTTGCTTGTGTTGAGTCAACCTATAAGCATAATAGATCATCATGTACTATCATGAGTGATCAATGCTTGCTTTTCTTTGAGTTTTCTGCTTCCGCCTTGTTGTTTGAATGCTTATTTAAGTTTGCCATGAATCAAAAACATCTTTGAGTGTAATCTTGTATTCACATACTCCCCCTTTTTGATGATGGCAAACCATTCGTCGAAGCTTTGGTGATAAGTGATAAGGACTCACCAAAGCTCCCCCGTACATTCAGCATCTATCTCTCAACCAAGCAATCTCTTCACAAAGCTCCCCCGTACACTCAGCATCACTCAGCATCTATTGCATCTATCTCCCCCTTTGACAACATCAAAAAGAGAAACAAAGAGACAGAATAGGAGAGTAACAAGAGAAATATAAAGAAGATATCGGCATTCATAGTAATAGATAACATGTAGATATTGAACCAATAAGAGCCAATCATGTTTTAAAGAAACACCACAACATACATAGTAGTCCAAGAGATTTATAGAAAATAACACAAAAAGGTACTACATCATATAGAATTTTAACATAATGCTTAATGAAATGAAATGCAATGAAATGATGATATGGTGAAGAATCCATCCTAACGCCTGCCCCTTCTTCCTCTTCCTCTTTGAAATGTGTGAGGCCGATCTTCTTCAACTTGTTCCAACAGATCCAGCACAGACATGTTAAGAGTATTGAAGCTTTGACTTATGTTTGCATGACGATGCAATGCCGTTTCCTCAAACTGATTCTGTCTTAGAGTAGAGTTGGAGGCAAAAGTCTCAAAATCGCTTTTGTGGTCTTGAACCAAACTATATAGCGATTGATATTGACGTTGTTGTTCATCATACCTATCTTGTTGAAGCTGCTGCATGGTTTGGAACTGAAGCTGCTGTGTTTCAAAGTTCTGCTGTTGTTGAAGTTGCATAGCTTCAAGCATAGATACTATGTTGGATTGATCAGGAGGAGGTGGAGCAGTGTATCCCCAAGGAATTTCTTCCTCTTGAGACGGAACATATTGCCAATTTGGATCCGTGTCATGAGCTATGTCTTCCATGGTTTGATCCTCATCATTTGCTATTTCTTGATCATTTCCCTCTTCCTCATTTCCTACATTGTTTCCAAACTCCGTGGGATCATCATAGTTGTAGATAACCTTCCCTGTTCCCTTTTGAATGAGATAATAGGTTTTCCTAACAGGATTCCAATGATATCCCATAAGAGTCAAGGTGGTTTGTGAGAATTCTTGAGATTGATGTATGCGAGTGTAGTGTAAGTGATCAAGTCGCATACCGAAGTGATTGACAATTGTTTGAATGATTGATCCATAACACAGGGCTGTAGTTTTCTGTTGGACCTCATGAAACTTATCATCTAGGAAGTGAGGCCAATGTAAACGCGTTCTATTTTGCAGCAGATACATGAGCACCACTTCATTCCTTTCAATTCTTGAATACCCTCCTGCCCTTGGTCGAATGATTCTTGAGATTACCCAATTTAAGAGCCTAGGATCTCGCTTCAGATGACCGGCTGTTATTGTTTCATTAGGTCTGTCAAATACGGAAGGGTCTTTGAGGATAGTCTTCATGTAGGCCTCATGGTGATAGTTTCCCGGTACATCCCCGTCTACCATACAGAATTCATCACCTACAATTTTCAGACCAAAGATACTAATCCAAGCCCGTTTGTCAACAACATGCGACCTAGAGCCCATTTTGAAACGGAAATTACAACCATCCCCTTTTGTAAATCCTGCATAGAAAGCCCTAACGGTATTTTCACAGTACGGAGTATCACATTGCACTAAGGGATGAATATTTTGATGTTCAATCAAAGCAGCGACATCAGGGATATGCATGTTTTCGACAAGATTTGGATCATAGGTATATTGCTTAACAATTTTTCTTTTCATCTGCCACTTCCCAAAATTTTCCCTACAATCAGGATGAACAAGAGCACTTACCGGTTGAGATGATGAACTAGAAGCAATTTCCTTTCCTTTTCTTGATTTTGGAGGCATGGTTGGAGATGATTTGTGTGAGAGGGATGATTTTTGGACAATTTTGAGTTTGAGGAATTAGGGTTAGCCGTACCAAATGTGATGAGAATGAGAGGGAATGAAAGAATGGAATGTTTTGAATGAATGAGAATGGGTCGGGTCGACCTAACAGACCCAAATCTGGAAAAATGACAGCAGTAGGTCGACCTAAAGTGAGGCTGGGTCGACCTAACAGAAGTAACATAAAAAATGACCAATTTAGGTCGACCTAAATTATGAGTAGGTCGACGCAACTGGACCTTTTTAGTTTCTGTAAAGAAATTTCTTCTGTAGGTCGACTCAAATACAGAGTAGGTCGACCTAAGTTTCCTTAAATGATGAAAATGCTTTAGAAATGTTTCTATATGATGTATTTTTGTTTTGTCGTTTGCTTGAATGCCCAAACATTGTATGTTATGAATGAAAATGATGAACGCATATACATATGTAATTGAGAAGAGTAGATAAGAACACATGAAGTCACTATAAGCATGTTAATTGATAGCATATTATAGCATCAATAAAATTTTTGGAAGTGAACAATAAACATGTTACCGCTTTCTCAATATGTAGGTGTTTTGTCATCATTGTGTGGAGTCTTCTTGTTAGTGTGCCATACCCCTAGATTTGATGATGAATTGTTTTGATGGAATGTTTCACAGCTTGATTTGCTTGATTTTTGCGAAAAACTCATCTAGTATCGATTACTTGATGTTCTCCCGGATGCGGGACATAGTCCCAAACAATATTCTGCTAAGAATAGGTTTAAAATCTCTTTGCAATGCAACTTGCCAATTTGCACATCAAGTAATGCGTCCTATGTGTTTTTCGGGTTAACTGTATTTGTGATGTATCTTATACATTTGTGATGGCCAGGTCACCTACATTTCCTCTGCCAAGTATGGTTCTTCAATCTGTCTTTATAGATAACACACCAAGAGTGGTATGTCTTCCTTTATGTGTCTTGAGCACCAGCTGTCAAGGAACCACCACCTTTCGGCGATGTCAAGACACTTTTCCTGCAAAATTAAATTAGAGTGGAAGGTCCCCAATCTTCATTGGGTCCTGGATGGTGAGTACACAATTTGTTGCACTTAGGCAACCATTGAAATACTCCTTTAGGAACTAAAATTCTCCTAAATTTGCATTTTTCAATGGTATGTCCCTTTTTGCAACAATAATGACAGGTAATATGATGAGAATATGGAGTTTTGCTAGTTGATACTTTTGGTACAAAAGTGTATTTGCTATATAAAGGAGTATACGATCTTTTGAACTTATTTGGATCAACCGCAAAAGTCACTTTTGGTTGTAGAGCCTTGTCTAACTTGGCTTTTAGATCTCTTACTTCTTTTAGCCAAATGTGACATGTCTCATAACCAAACCATGATGTAGGATCTATTTCAACTTTATCCTTTTGAATGTCTAGCATAGATTGTTTTAAAGCTTCCATATCCTTTTCGGTTTTCTCAACTTTTGATTCAAGATATGAAAATATTTTCTTATTTGAGGCCAAAAGTTTGAAAGCTTTAATTGCATCTCTATGTAATTCTTCAAAAGCAAGTTTTAGTTGAGAATGAGATACCTTATCTACGAGTTCAGGTTTAAGATGACTTACAGCTTTCTTTTTCTTGTGTTGATGAGCCATGAAACATAGGTTTGCTGATCCTTCTTCATCGCTTGATGAGCTTTCACTAGATGAATCACTTTCCCATACTATGTAGGCTCTTTTAGATTTGTTATGACCTTTGCTTTGGTTCTTCTCCTTTTCTTTCTTAAGGTATGGACAATCCGGTTTGTAGTGACCGGCTTTCCCACAATTGAAGCAAAGACCTTTGATTTTTCCCTTGTTGTCGTCATCTTGTTTGAACATGTTTGATTTCTTTCTATAGTTGATCAAGCCTTTGTCAGAATGTTTTGCTCCATTTTTCTTTAGATATTTGTTGTATCTTCGCACAAACAGTCCCATTTCCTCATCATCGGAGTCTTCGTCATCACTTGTGTCACTATCCTTTGGCTCTCGTTTTGAGGTCTTGGAGCTCGAAGCTTTTAGAGCTTTTGACTTCTTCTCTACCTCTTTCTCCATGTTCTTTTCTTTATTTGTCCTTTTCTCATGCATGTCAAGGCATTTAAGGTGTTGTTCATGTTCCTCTAGTTTACCAAATAGAGTTGTGATGTCTAAAGTGTTTAGATCATTTGCTTCCTTTATTGCTGTAACTTTGGGTTGCCATTCCCTGTTCAAACATCTTAAGATTTTGTTAGTAGCAACTGCATTGGAAACAGGTCTATCAAGAGAATTTAACCGATTTTTCAGATGACCGAATCTCTTCTGCATGTTTTCGATGGATTCACCATCTTCCATGTGGAAGAGTTCAAACTCTTGAGTTAACGTATTGATCCTAGCTAGTTTGACATCATTCGTTCCCTCGTGGGCAACTTGCAATGTGTCCCACATAGCTTTAGCTGATCTACAATGGGAAACGCGATAGTATTCATCAACTCCTAGAGCTGAGATTAGAATGTTTCTCGCTTTCCAATCGTATGCATATCTCTTTTCATCTTCAGCATCCCAAGTATTTTCTGGTTTTGGAACAACTGCACCAGCTGCATTTGTCATGGTGATCTGAAAGGGACCGTTGACAATAGCTGTCCAGATGTTCCTATCAATTGCATTGATGTGGACACACATACAATCCTTCCAATAGCCATAGTTTTCACCGTTGAAAACTGGAGCTCTATTGTGAGCCCCTTTAGGTCCGGAAGCCATCTTTCCAATAAGTGTTTCACGTAGCACGGAATAAACCAGAGCTCTTGATGCCACTTGTTAGACGCTGGCCTTAGGATCTAGAGGGGGGGTGAATAGATCGTTCACAGTTTTACGGAGTTAAACGACTTTTCAGCGGAAGTGATTCTGAATTGACTGGCGTCTATTCCGAACCACTATCGAAACGATTGTATATGTGTTTAAAAACCAGTCAAAGACTTGAGGTAAGTGATAAGAGTATATGTTGGAGAATCAAAGCGTTGCTCTTATTGAAAATCAGATTAACTTTTTGTATGATGGACAATGTTTGCAATGCAGTAAGAGTGATAGAAACAAATATACAAACACTTGGTGATAATGATCAAATTGAAGGTAATTCAATGTGTGGTGGATTGTGATGTTTATGTAAGTTCTTAATTCACAATCTTAACACTCGAATCGTTGATCAATTTGCTATTATAACCAAATATGAACAGAATGTAAATGAAAAAGTAAAAGCGACAAGAACACGATATTTGTTTAGGCAGTTCGTCGATCGTCCTCGCTACGACTACGTCTGCCCCCAATTCCAAATTGAAATTGGGTAATCTTTCATTAATGTTGAAAGTAGTATATACAAAGAAGATAACAAAGCGATAAACGATAAACCAATTATGTCGATCCTTTGAATCTTCTTCCCCCTTAATCTTGAGCAAGATCAAGGTTATCCAAGAGCTTCACTTTGATTCCCTTCTGCAGTGTCTTGATTCCTTGAACTCCCCGTTCCTCAATCGTTACACTCAGCCGAATCCTCAATGAACGCCTCTTGATAAAAACCCCCAAGAACCACCCGTCGTGGAGGACAAAACCCGCAGATTTTATTCACCAACAAACCCCACAAACCTTCACCCACTAGGAATCTTACATTCCGTTCCATGGACGTTATCGAACTCATCACTAACCCGCAACGCAAGAATGATTATGTGTAATTGTGTTGGAGATGATGAAGAACGAAGATAAGAAGCGTTTGTGTATCTTTCAGTCGTTGGTGTTGCATTGAATAATTGAACCTTTGACAATATATATGATAGCTTAACAGTTGGAGATGAGAGAAACAGAATTTTTGGCATTCTTGATCAGTTAGGTCGACCTCTTGTAGTGCTTAGGTCGACCTAGCAGAGCTTGCAGAATTTTGCTCCCAATTAGGTCGACCTGTTTAAGGAGTAGGTCGACCAGAAGCTTCTTCAAATGCATTCTGGGGACATTTTCTCAGATTAGGTCGACCTAGTTGTTGTGTAGGTCGACCTAGCAGAGGTATATGGATTTTTCTTCATTTTAGGTCGACCTAGGTTCGCAGTAGGTCGACCTAACTGCTGCTTTTTTGCATTCTTCTTGTTTTGCTTGTGTTGAGTCAACCTATAAGCATAATAGATCATCCTGTACTATCATGAGTGATCAATGCTTGCTTTTCTTTGAGTTTTCTGCTTCCGCCTTGTTGTTTGAATGCTTATTTGAGTTTGCCATGAATCAAAAACATCTTTGAGTGTAATCTTGTATTCACATCTTGCCATAGGCCTTCCTTGTATCTTCCTTGCTGCAGAATGTAAGCTATTTTTGATGAGTCATGCTTAGAAATTAAGCCATCCATTATCCTTCCATTTTCCATTTTCATTTAATCTTAAAATAGGATAAAATTAAACCAAAAATGAATAAAAATGGTGTGGGCTTTGTCTTGGTCGTGGGAGGCCCATTATATCATGGTAAACATGTTTGAACTATGAAAACTTGGCCCCATTTGGAAAAAATACATTTTTGATCAATGTTGGTTTTATGCATTTTCCCAAAATTTAGCCAACTTCAACAAGGTGTAAATCCCTCATTTTTTGTCATATGAAGGAGATCTTGCACTTTTTGGAAACCTCAAAGAGACCTCTAACCAATTTCATTGGTCTCATGTCAAAATGATTTTTTATGCTCCTTGTGTGTCCTTTTGAAAAAAGTGTCTTTTTGTTGACTTTGAAAATGACCTGTAATGTCTTTGTTCATATTTTTCAACTGGTGAATGTAATGACCGTGGGATCAATTGCATTTGAAAGATAATTGAATTTCCTTCAAGATGAGCTTTGGTTTGAATTTTTTGGATGAAGGATGAGAGAGTTATGACCAGTCAAAGTTCAGTTGACTTTTTAGGAGAAAACCCTAATTTTGAATCTTAGGGTTTTGTTGATTTTTGATCTTTCCTTGATGAATTATGATCATCCAATGATCAAATGATGAATCCTTTGACAAAATATGGATGTTGACAAAAAATTTCATTTTTGACTGTCTGTTGACTTTTTTGGTCAAACGGGTCGTCTGTTGACTGTTTGAGCTGCCGACGGTGCGTCTGAGTGAATTGAAGTTTGAAAATTTGTATGATGGTACTTTGAGATGTATGGAGGTCCATGAAATCCATTTGAAGTCTCAAAAACTTGTTTCTCCTGAAAAAACAAGAAACCCTAGTCAGGGACTGTTTGTGTAGGAGACAGTTAAGCGTACCTGATTTTTGTGCAGTGCTGAGTCTCTGCTAATCATGTGATATTCAGAAGACTTCTAGGACAAAAATCTTAGAATTTTGAAATGCAAAAGTTTGATTTGATTAATGGTACAAAACACGGAGAATTATACTGTCAGCAGTTTGACTGTCAACTGACTGTTCGGGTATTAATGTAGCAGTTAGAGTGAAAAATCAACAGTCAAAGTTAATTTTCTTTTTGTTGTTTTTGTTTTATGTGAAAGATGAAAGTTTATTTACATGACTTGTTAAAAACACAGACATAACAAATAAATAATATTTACTGTACGTGAGCAAAATTACCGATAATAACCCTGAAAAACATTTAATGCACAGAAAAATAAATATTTGACCGGCAGAAAACACACAAAATATTATCTGAATAATTAAGCAACAGTATGACAAATAGTACAACATTTAATACTGACAGTATAAATATTACATACTATAATGAACAGTACGATGAGTAAACGGTACATTTAAGAAATAGGAGATACGACAGACTTTAAGAATGATGATTAATAACCCATGCTACAAATAATAACATGTAGATGATTGGGAATGCAAGCATCCCAGGTCCACAGTTTTCAGGGCTATGTAGACAGAAGAAAGACATGATTACCACCACAACGGTGATGACCATAAGAAAACACGTTTCTATCCGCTTCGCCATTTTGTCGGGGAAGAAGAAAGAATGAATATGAAGTAGAAATTTGAGAGATGAGTTAGAATTTGATATGAGATTTTATGGAAAAAATGAGAGGTATTTATAGAATGAAAAGAAGGATAGATACGTTGGGGAATGAAGTGATTCCGTACAAAAAGGAAAATTTGAGTGGAAGTAAGAATTGAAAGAAAGTGTATGATAGTGTTGGGAAAAAGAGATGTATAGAATAAAGTTAGGATTTGATTTTTTAAAAAAATAGATTTGAAGAGATTTTGAAAATAATGGAATATAGTACAAAAGTTAGTGGGAAACAAAAATTAGTAATAATTTACTTGTTTACCAGTACAGTTTGAACCCTCGACTCTGCGCCTGCAAAAGATTTAGTTCTGTACCAATTACGTTAGTACTATTTATCTGTAAATAAATATCAAATAAATAGCGTGTGTGAAGTAATAAACAGTAACTGGCGTTTGCGTAAGAATAAATTCGACAGCGAGCCAAAATACTGTCTAAGAAAAATTCTAAAAACTAAGTATTTCATATGTCAGGATATTTATGAAATAAAAATCCATGATTATATGGAACTCCTAATTTTTAGATTGGAGTTTTTTTGAAAAAAGATGCGGGCAAATTTTGGGGTATAACACATCGCAATGCACAATCAACAACTCCAACCAACAACAATAGACAACGACTCAAAAGTGATTCAACTGTGCATATGCACGTGGTACCAATCGGAGCTTCAGCCCCGTCACCAATTTCTCAATTCAGAGGCAAAAGGCATAAGCCTTCGTCACTAATTTGCCAATCCAGGCCGTCACAATATATATATATATATATATATATATATATATATATATATATATATATATATATATATATATATATATGCAAATGTATGTGACTCAATGAACCGGACATCACACAACATCATCGTCATCATCATTTACTTCACAAAATATTCATCACAAGGCATACATACACCTATATCACAATTATTACCGATTATTAAAGGTAATAACTCTTCACACATATTACAACAACTTCATATAAATAACATAACAATACCGACAATTCACCTAATCAACGGTCGATACCATTAACAAATAATCAAAAAGATATTCACAACCAATCCATAAGATATAATCACACCTCAATACCGGTTAATCGGACACAATTCAATTACTTTACCGATTATCCGATTCATTCAGTTAAATTCACTACTTACTATCATACCAAAATCCCTATGTTATTTACTAAATCCCAAAACATGATTTCGGTCAAATTCTCAAGATACCGTTATTTACCGACAAACCGAATAATTTATCTAAGTCGAAGTAGTTTCCAATTAAATAGACTCATTGAAATTAATTCTACTATTGATTAAATCAACCAATTAATAATCATATTATATTAATTCAATTCAATATTCTATTTTCAATTCATTTCCAATTAAATAGTATCCTAATATTTCTACTATTTTCCATCTCAAGACCAACATTTAATTATAAAGGATATTCAAATCAAACACAATTTTGGTCGATTCGTAAAATATCACAATTTTAACAAAATAACACTACCACGTTAATATACTAAATAAACTTAGCTACCACGTAAATTTTCTTCAAATTCCGGACAACTAATTATACCGCTTAATTCGACAATTTCAATCAAACGAGACTGCTTTATTTCCCACTCTAGCATACTACTGTTTCCAATTTAATTTCATTTCACGTTTCATTTTCATAACTATAGTTTTATTTTCACTTTTATTAATATATTTCCATTTCATAATGGTGTGCTTCTATTATATATTTCTATTTTATGACTATGGTCCATTTTCATCTATGTTATACCATTATGACATATTAGTTAACCATATGGAATGTGGAAACAGCAAAGCAATTTAACAGAGCATACTGTCATGGCACATAACATATAACAAGGGATATCACATAATAAAAACAAGGGACGGACCACCTAGTGGATATTCTAAAACTAAAATAGCATGCTGAACACACTATGTCGACCGTCTCACATCCTAATGCCAGTCGTCTCCCATAAGGCACATGACAACACTGTGCGTTTATTTATTTCCAGAAACTATTATTAATGAACAACAACATTTACTTATGGAAATCAATAGCAATTCCAAACAAACAACATTTACTTATGGAAATCAATAGCAATTCCAAACAGTAACAGAAAACAAAATTAACACAACACAATGACAATCTATACCCTAAACCCACATACAATCCATCATATTCTCATTTAGGTTGAAAGAATCTCCCCTTACCTTGGATTGAGTGCAACTCTAAGGAGAATTAATGGAAGATTTGGGAAAAATGGCACTTGAAAGCAACACTTTGGATCTCATTCTTCTACTCTTCACAACCCTAGCCCCCTTTCTATTATCTTTTCTTTGTCTTTCTCGGTTTACTCCTTGCTTCTACTATGTTTCTATTTTTCCAAAGTGACAAAAAGAGACCACCACCACTTAGTCACTATTCATAATGGGCCTAATAAAAATACACCCTTAATACTTAAAGGTACCATAATATAAGCTCAATTTAATTTCTATACTTAATATAAAAGTAATACTTCCACTTATATACCATTAAAATAAAATCTGATTATTTTAATATACCGACTTATTAGTCAATGCCTCATATTTCCGGTCTAATCTTAATTAATCGGAAAATTCCCAAAACGCTAAATATTAACTCATTAATATTTTTAATACTAAAATTATTAAAAAATTTGATTAAATGTCGATCCGCTATCCTGAACTAATACCGACTAAATCGTCCCAAAACACGAAAATTTCAATAAACATCTCAATAAATAAATAATATTATTCTTAATATTATTCTTTCGACTATCCGACTAAAATTTGACTTTAACTTAATAAATCCAAATACGCCTCTTAAAATAATACCGACCATTCAAATTAGACTACATCCAATATTAAAATCCTTTAATAATTTAATTAACCAATTAATTAAATTTGGGGCATTACACAAGGCACGAAAGATAGAATAAAAGGTAGACATCCAACTAAGAAATCGTCAAAGGACTAATCCATCTTGCCCTTACCACGATCCTGCCTCGAACCACCTGAAAAAGATAGAATCGGAATGGGATGAGATTACTAAATCTCAGCGACTCCGCCTATCCTATAGGTCCATTTGGATCTAAAGGGTACATGCATAACAAGAAGAATCCACCAATGATTCGGAGTTTACCCTCACATCCGGTACAAATACGGAGCAAACACAACGAATCGCCCACCATAGGACTCATCATATACAAATATACAATTTGTACAACAAACAAGTATGCAAAACCATACCCATGCACGGGGAATCCAAAAGTACGTAAATACCACTACTAGGTTATAAAACACACCCTCTGTGGGTTCACCCATGTCTATCGTCAAGAAACTTGCACAAGCATACTGCAAGAATAATTAGATGGGTTCGCACAAGCCTATATAGCCGTGAGATAACCTTTGCCTAAAAGGCATCACTGTCCCATTAATCATCTTCACGCACGTGTGTTAACGCCAAGTGCAACACGCCGTCTTGACTACATGAGCCCATCCGATAGGAACCTAGTGATGTATCCTACATGCTATCACTATAGGTGAGTTATCTTCATGTTTTTGCGTACGTGGCCTCATAACCCCACCATACCGAGCACGCAAGTGTGTTAACACCAAGTGAGTAAATGCCTCCAGACCCTCACAAGCACACTACAATGGTAGCTAAGGTGTGAGCCCTTTGATCACACGATCGGGGTTGTCCCATTGATCACGAAGCCCAAGATGACTCATTGATCACGAAGCCCGAGTCATAAAACAACCTAGTAGCTAGTCCACTCCGATTCAAGCATACACAAGCACGGCAAACGTCGAATCACACAATATAATCAATCCCGAATGTTTAACCGAAACAACGGGCATCAGCAATTATTCATATTTCATCACATAAATGTATTTCATTTTCAAGCATAAAATAGTAATCAAGGAAAATTGGATTGATACTCAATTCTATGCATAACATACATATATGAATAATCGGATAAGAACTTGAAATTTCATGTTATCGAACATCACACATAATTACAGATATGCGTTATTAGTCGGGGAGGAGTCTGGTTTCGACCACGGGACCAAACTGCGCTCAAGGGAAAGGAAACAAAATTCTACAGCATACAACATCCACTAAGCGACCTGAGTCCACTTAGCGGGCTCGTGATTTTTTGAAAATATAAACAGCACCCGCCAAGCGACCTTTAGTCCGCTTAGCGGAGTAGCGATTTCTCAGAAAAACTCAAAATGTATCAGTTCTATCATGGGGTATTTCCAACCCCTTAATCCACCTGCATGAAACTTATAACAGTATATACACATAACAGGTATCACAAACAACCAACAAATTTCACTTAGACATGTTTTAGCATCATGGATTTCATGGATTTCTCTCACAATCCTAAACCCCAAACATGCAATTTCCCATAATCCCCCAAAGTCTCTAACTAAGGACTCGCCTTTGATTAATAGAGGTTTAAAGGTTGCTAATTCTGCCATTGAACTCCCACCATAGCCAAAGCTTCACCCTCAAGCTCACCAAATCCGTAGCACTCTCTTTGCCAACTTTCAGCACCAATTACTCAACTTCAAACGCGTTTATCTCCACCAATAAACAACCTATGAGTACGAAATAATATATCAAATCGAGGGAAATTTCGTGTAAAATCTGAATCTTCAAGAATTACCTGAATCGGAGTTGTGAGCAGAAAGTTATGGCTGATTTAATGAAGGTTGTCCATGAGTTGCGAAAATGGAGAAGATGGTGTTGAATATAAGATTCTCTCTCTCTCTCTCTCCCTCTCTCTCTCTATCTTTCTCTCTCTCTCTCTCTCTCTCTCTCTCTCTCTCTCTCTCTCTCTCTCTCTCTCTCTCTCTCTCTCTCTCTCTCTCTCTCTCTCTCTCTCTCTATCTCTCTCTCTCCAATCCACTCATAAAATGTGATTTGTAACACACTTCACCAAACATGGCCTTAGGTTCATATGCAATTAAAAATCAAGATCTATTATGCCCTCCAACTAGGTGATAATTACCAAGATTTCACTTAGTTGGATTCTAACAAATTCACTAACTTCTCTTAATAGTTCCACATAGATACATAATTATGCTTAGACAATTAGAGATGTTACAATTAACATATTGTTATTTTAATAATTGTTATTTTAATATATTCTTAAACTAATTGATTGATTTTTTTTTGTTATAGATTGGATAACACAAAAGTTTCTCTCACTCTGTCAGTAACACAAATGAATGGTTATACTAATATGACATTAAGTGAAGAATTGATGCAAATTCAACGAATGACAATAACAGATATATTAGAGGCTAAATCGGTATTTTTTAGGTTAAATTTTTTAATTAATTTTTTAATATCTATTTATGTGTTAACATTTTAAATTATAATTCAATGTTTCAAAAGTGTTTTGTTTCAATTCTCGTGAAGATCATCGAAATTGACTTGGACAATGGTTGGTGCTATATTTCATGCAAAAATTATTTTCGAAAAGTGCATGTTGATGGATACAATTATTACTGTGATAATTGTAAAGGAAAATAAAAAGTTATACCAAGGTATACCTATTAAAAATTAATTTTTAAACATTCTGAATTTTAATAAAAATTTTAAAATTTTAGTATACAGGTTCAAGCTTCATGTTCACGTCATTGATGAAACAGGAATTACTACTTTTGTTCTATTTGATCGCATTGTCTCCCAATTTTTAGGAAAATCGGCTGAGGAATTGATTGATGCAAGTGCTAAGGTATTTACAATTAACTTATACACACACACACACACACACACACACACACACACATACACACACACACACACACACACACACACACACACACACATATATATATATATATATATATAAATGATGTAGGAGAGAGAAAAAAAATTCACACATAATCGGTTCAGATCCGTTCTCACATTCTCATATAAAGAAGACATTCTCATTTGATATATATATATATATATATATATATATATATATATAGGACGACTCAAGTGAGAACACTTGGTGTTAGACGCTGGCCTTAGGATCTAGAGGGGGGGTGAATAGATCGTTCACAGTTTTACGGAGTTAAACGACTTTTCAGCGGAAGTGATTCTGAATCGACTCGCGTCTATTCCGAACCACTATCGAAACGATTGTATATGTGTTTAAAAACCAGTCAAAAACTTGAGGTAAGTGATAATAGTATACGTTGCAGAATCAAAGTGTTGCTCTTATTGAAAATCAGATTAACTTCTTGTATGATGGACAATGTTTGCAATGCAGTAAGAGTGATAGAAACAAATATACAAACACTTGGTGATAATGATCAAATTGACGGTGATTCAATATGTGATGGATTGTGATGTTTATATAGGTTCTTAATTCACAATCTTAACACTCGAATCGTTGATCAATTTGCTATTATAACCAAATATGAACAGAATGTAAATGAAAAAGTTAAAGCGACAAGAACACGATATTTGTTTAGGCAGTTCGTCGATCGTCCTCGCTACGACTACGTCTGCCCCCAATTCCAAACTGAAATTGGGTAATCTTTCATTAATGTTGAAAGTAGTATATACAAAGAAGATAACAAAGCGATAAACCATAAACCAATTATGTTGATCCTTTGAATCTTCTTCCCCCTTAATCTTGAGTCAGATCAAGGTTATCCAAGAGCTTCACTTTGATCCCTTTCTGCAGTGTCTTCAATTCCCTCGAACCCTTGTTCTTCAATCTTCACACTCAGCCGGATCCTCGATGAAACCTCTTGATAAAAACCCCCAAGAAACACCTATCTTGGAGGACAAAACCCGCAGATTTTATTCACCAAAAACCCCACAAATCTTCACCCACTAGGAATCTTCAATTCCGTTCCATGGACGTTATCGAACTCGATCACTAACCCTCAACGCAAGAATGATTATGTGTAATTGTGTTGGAGATGACGAAGAACGAAGATGAGAAGCCTTTGTGTATCTTTCAGTCGTTGGTGTTGCATTGAATAATTGAACCTTTGATAATATATATGATAGCTTAACAGTTGGAGATGAGAGAAACATAATTTTTGGCATTCTTGATCAGTTAGGTCGACCTCTTGTAGTGCTTAGGTCGACCTAGCAGAGCTTGCAGAATTTTGCTCCCAGTTAGGTCGACCTGTTTAAGGAGTAGGTCGACCAGAATCCTCTTCAAATGCATTCTGGGGACATTTTCTCAGATTAGGTCGACCTAGTTGTTGTGTAGGTCGACCTAGCAGACTGATGTGTAAATTTCTTCATTTTAGGTCGACCTGGATGATGTGTGAGTCGACCTAGCAGAGGTATATGGATTTTTCTTCATTTTAGGTCGACCTGGGTTGACAGTATGTCGACCTAACTGCTGCTTTTCTGTATTCTTCTTGTTTTGCATGTGTTGAGTCAACCTATAAGCATAATGGGTTGACCTGTTCTGACATGAGTGATCAATGCTTGCTTTTCTTTGAGTTTTCTGCTTCCACCTTGTTGCTTGTATGCTTATTGAGTTTGCCATGAATCAAAAACATCTTTGTGATTGTAATCTTGTATTCACATACTCCCCCTTTTTGATGATGGCAAACCAGTAGTCGAAGCTTTGGTAGTAAGTGATAAAGACTCAACAAAGCTCCCCCGTACATTCAGCATCTATCTCTCAACAAGTCAATCTCTCAACAAAGCTCCCCCGTACACTCAGCATCTATCTCCCCCTTTGTCAACATCAAAAAGAGATACAACGAAAATAGAAGAGTAACGAGAGAAACATAGATAAAATGCTAGCATTCATAGTATAGTAGATAAAAGGTAGATAGTGATAGCATGAGAGCCAAATATGTTTAAAGGTGTATTAAAGATGAGACACATATATGAGCAAGAGCGATTATATGCATGAAGTCACTATAAGCATGTTAATTGATATCATATTATAGTATCAATAATATTTTTGGAAGTGAACAACAATTACGTTACCGCTTTTTCAATATGTAGGTGTCAACTTTAGTGGCAGCCTTTAGTCAATGTGGAATGACGCCTGGCTTGATGATGAACTACCTTTATGCTAAGAGAAATGTTAGCAGAAAAATATATATATATATATATATATATATATATATATATATATATATAAAGTAAAGAAATAATATTAAGAGAGAAAAAACGTAATTAGCCCAAATTAGAGATATCGAGTATCCCTAATTCCCTACGAATGTTGAAGTATTGCTCCGTTGCTAGAGGTTTGGTGAAGATGTCAGCTAGTTGCTTCTTGCTTTCTACATGTTCAAATGTAACGTCTCCTTTCTCTACATGATCTCGTATAAAGTGATGTCTTATTTCAATATGCTTGGTACGTGAGTGTAAGACAGGATTTTTACTCAAGTTTATGGCGCTTGTGTTGTCGCACATGATAGGTATGCGATCAAGCTTAATACCAGAGTCAAGAAGTTGTTGCTTAAGCCATAATATTTGTGCACAGCAGCTTCCAGCAGCTACATATTCTGCCTCAGCAGTAGATAATGCAACCGATACTTGTTTCTTGCTATGCCAACTTATCAATGAATTTGAGAATAGATAACATGTTCCACTGGTGCTTTTTCGATCGGATTTGCAGCCAGCAAAATCTGAATCGGAGAATCCTACCAAATGGCACTCATTTCCCTTTGGATACCATAGGCCATATGTAGTAGTTCCACGTAAGTATCGCAGAATTCTTTTGACAGCTTTGAAGTGAGATTCTTTTGGACAAGATTGATATCTTGCACACATACACACACTAAACATAATGTCTGGTCTTGAGGCAGTAAGATACAATAGTGAACCTATCATACCTCGGTATAATTTCACGTCAACCTCTTTACCTTTCTCATCTTTGTCTAGATTAGTATTTGTTGCCATAGGTGTGTCAATTTCCTTTGCTTCACTCATTCCAAATCTTTTGAGCAGCTCCGTACAGTATTTAGTTTGATTCACAAACGTTCCATGACTGAGTTGCTTGATTTGTAGGCCAAGAAAGAAATTTAGCTCACCCATGAGACTCATCTCAAATTCACTCTGCATAAGCTTAGAAAAATCTTTGACAAGTTTTGCATTAGTCGACCCAAATATAATATCATCTACATAAATTTGGACTAGGAGAATGTCTTTATCTTTTCTTTTAATAAAGAGAGTAGTGTCAACTTTACCCCTAGAGTACCCTTGACTAAGGAGAAATTTGCTCAAACGTTCGTACCAAGCCCGAGGGGCTTGTTTAAGACCGTATAGAGCACGTTTCAGCTTATAGACATGAGTTGGATACATGTAATTCTCAAAGCCGGGTGGCTGAGCAACATAGACTTCTTCATTTATATAGCCATTTAGAAAGGCACTTTTAACATCCATTTGGAATAGTTTGAAGTCTTTAGAAGAAGCATAAGCAAGTAAGAGACGAATAGCTTCGAGACGTGCTACAGGAGCGTATGTCTCTTCATAATCAATACCTTCCTCTTGATTATAACCTTGGGCAACTAATCTAGCTTTGTTTCTAGTAATAACGCCGTTTTCATCAAGTTTGTTACGAAAAACCCATCTAGTGCCTATTACTTGATGATCTCCCGGATGAGGGACTAAGTCCCAAACATCATTCCATTTAAATTGGTTTAATTCTTCTTGCATGGCCATTAGCCAATGCTCATCAAGTAATGCATCCTTAGCGTTTTTCGGCTCAACTTGTGAAACAAAAGCAAAATGATGACAGACGTTACTTATCTTTGAGCGTGTTGTAACGCCCCTTGAGATGTCTCCTATTATATTGTCAATTGGATGGTCTTTCACATTTGTCCAGGCCTTGGGAAGTTCTTCATTGTTTGAGATGCTTTCTTTTTCATTTTCATCGTGAGACTTATCTTTCTCTCTCTCAGTATCTTTCTTTACAAAACTTTCATTTTCGTCTTCCTTATCCTTGACAATGTCTTCAGTGGATGGACCTGCACCATTAAACGAAAGACCTTTCTCGACATATTTTGCATAAGATTCATCAAAAGATACGTGTACGGACTCTTCTACTATAAGTAATCTCTTATTATATACCCGATATGCTTTGCTAGATTGTGAGTAACCAAGGAATATGCCCTCATCAGCTTTAGCATCGAATTTACCAAGATTATCCTTACCATTGTTCAAGACAAAACACTTGCAACCGAATACATGGAGATGAGATACATTTGGTTTTCTACCTTTTAGTAATTCATAGGGAGTTTTGTTCAGTATAGGACGTATTATTATCCTATTCAAAACATAACATGCTGTACTAATCGCATCAGCCCAGAAATATTTTGGTAGATTACCCTCATTCAGCATTGTTCTTGCCAGCTCCTCTAGAACCCGATTTTTATGTTCAACTACTCCGTTTTGTTGAGGTGTTCTAGGAGCTGAAAAGTTATGCTCAATTCCATGTTTATCACAGTATTTTTCAAAAAGAATGTTTTCAAACTCTCCACCGTGATCACTTCGAATTGCAACTATTTTGTTGTTCATTTTGTTTTGACATAATCTTGCAAATTGTGTGAAAGCTGGAAAAGTTTGATCCTTACTAGGTAGAAAGATTGTCCAACAAAATCTAGAGTAATCATCGACAATGACAAAACCATAGGTGTTTCCACCTATGCTTTTAGTCCTTGAAGGGCCAAAGAGATCCATGTGAAGTAGTTCAAGAGGGCGTGATGTTGAAACCACGTTCTTTGATTTAAAAGAGATTCTTGTTTGCTTTCCCTTTTGACAAGCATCACATAGATGATCTTTTGAAAACTTCATTTTAGGTAAGCCGATTACTAAATCTTTTGAGACAACTTTATTAAGTAAGTCAAAATTTATGTGGGCGAGACGTCTTTGCCAAAGCCATGAGTCTTCGCCCAGAGCAATTAGACACTTGGTACTAGACTTAGATACCTCATCCAAATTTAGCATGTAGATGTTGTTTACTCTTAAGCCCTTAAACATAATGTCTCTTTTCTTAGTATGTTCTATTGTGCAGCCAGAATTTGTAAACATTACTTTAAAATCTTTGTCACACAATTGACTTATACTTAAAAGATTATGTTTAAGACCTTCTACTAGCAGCACATCAGTTATATTAGTGGTAGAAGGGTTACCTACACTTCCTTTACCAAGTATGGCTCCCCGATTGTTATCTCCATAGGTGACATACCCCTTTTTCTTTGCTTGAAACTCAACGAAAAGAGATAGGTCTCCAGTCATGTGTCTTGAACATCCGCTATCAAGGAACCACAACCTTTCGGCAATGTCAAGACACTTTTCCTGCAAGATTAATTTAAAGAGGGAGGTCCCCAATTTTCATTGGGTCCTTGGTAGTGAGTACACAATTTGTTGCACTTAGGCAACCATTGAAATACTCCTTTAGGAACTAAAATTCTCCTAAATTTTCATTTTTCAATGGTATGTCTCTTTTTGCAACAATAATGACAGGTAATATGATGAGAATATGGAATTTTGCTAGTTGATACTTTTGGTACAAAAGTGTATTTACTATATAAAGGAGTATACGATCTTTTGAACTTATTTGGATCAACCGCAAAAGTCACTTTTGGTTGTAGAGCCTTGTCTAACTTGGCTTTTAGATCTCTTACTTCTTTTTGCCAAATGTGACATGTCTCACAACCAAACCATGATGTAGGATCTATTTCAACTTTATCCTTTTGAATGTCTAGCATAGATTGTTTTAAAGCTTCCATATCCTTTTCGGTTTTCTCAACTTTTGATTCAAGATATGAAAATATTTTCTTATTTGAGGCCAAAAGTTTGAAAGCTTTAATTGCATCTCTATGTAATTCTTCAAAAGCAAGTTTTAGTTGAGAATGAGATACCTTATCTACGAGTTTAGGTTTAAGATGACTTACAGCTTTCTTTTTCTTGTGTTGATGAGCCATGAAACATAGGTTTGCTGATTCTTCTTCTTCGCTTGATGAGCTTTCACTAGATGAATCACTTTCCCATGCTATGTAGGCTCTTTTAGATTTGTTATGACCTTTGCTTTGGTTCTTCTCCTTTTCTTTCTTAAGGTATGGACAATCCGGTTTGTAGTGACCGGCTTTCCCACAATTGAAGCAAAGACCTTTGATTTTTCCTTTGTTGTCGTCATCTTGTTTGAACTTGTTTGATTGCTTTCTATAGTTGATCAAGCCTTTGTCAGAATGTTTTGCTCCATTTTTCTTTAGATATTTGTTGTATCTTCGCACAAACAGTCCCATTTCCTCATCATCGGAATCTTCGTCATCACTTGTATCACTATCCTTTGGCTCTTGTCTTGAGGTCTTGGAGCTTGAAGCTTTTAGAGCTATTGACTTATTCTCTACCTCTTTCTCCATGTTCTTTTCTTTCTTTGCCCTTTTCTCATGCATGTCAAGGCATTTAAGGTGTTGTTCATGTTCCTCTAGTTTACCAAAGAGAGTGGTAATGTCTAAGGTGTTTAGATCATTTGCTTCCTTTATTGATGTAACCTTGGGTTGCCATTCCCTGTTCAAGCATCTTAAGATTTTGTTAGTAGCAAATGCATTGGAAACAGGTCTATTAAGAGAATTTAACCGATTTTTCAGGTGAATGAATCTCTTCTGCATGTTTTCGATGGATTCACCATCTTCCATGTGGAAGAGTTCGAACTCTTGAGTTAACGTATTGATCCTAGCTAGTTTGACATCATCCGTTCCCTCGTGGGCAACTTGCAATGTGTCCCACATAGCTTTAGCTGATCTACAATGGGAAACGCGATAGTATTCATCAACTCCTAGAGTTGAGATTAGAATGTTTCTCGCTTTCCAATCGTATGCATATCTCTTTTCATCTTTAGCATCCCAAGTATTTTCTGGTTTTGGAACAACTGCACCAGCTGCATTTGTCATGGTGATCTGAAAGGGACCATTGACAATAGCTGTCCAGATGTTCCTATCAATTGCATTGATGTGGACACACATACAATCCTTCCAATAGCCATAGTTTTCACCGTTGAAAACTGGAGCTCTATTGTGAGCCCCTTTAGGTCCGGAAGCCATCTTTCCAATAAGTGTTTCACGTAGCACGGAATAAACCAGAGCTCTTGATGCCACTTGTTAGACGCTGGCCTTAGGATCTAGAGGGGGGTGAATAGATCGTTCACAGTTTTACGGAGTTAAACGACTTTTCAGCGGAAGTGATTCTGAATCGACTCGCGTCTATTCCGAACCACTATCGAAACGATTGTATATGTGTTTAAAAACCAGTCAAAAACTTGAGGTAAGTGATAATAGTATACGTTGCAGAATCAAAGCGTTGCTCTTATTGAAAATCAGATTAACTTCTTGTATGATGGACAATGTTTGCAATGCAGTAAGAGTGATAGAAACAAATATACAAACACTTGGTGATAATGATCAAATTGACGGTGATTCAATATGTGATGGATTGTGATGTTTATATAGGTTCTTAATTCACAATCTTAACACTCGAATCGTTGATCAATTTGCTATTATAACCAAATATGAACAGAATGTAAATGAAAAAGTAAAAGCGACAAGAACGCGATATTTGTTTAGGCAGTTCGTCGATCGTCCTCGCTACGACTACGTCTGCCCCCAATTCCAAACTGAAATTGGGTAATCTTTCATTAATGTTGAAAGTAGTATATACAAAGAAGATAACAAAGCGATAAACCATAAACCAATTATGTTGATCCTTTGAATCTTCTTCCCCCTTAATCTTGAGTCAGATCAAGGTTATCCAAGAGCTTCACTTTGATCCCTTTCTGCAGTGTCTTCAATTCCCTCGAACCCTTGTTCTTCAATCTTCACACTCAGCCGGATCCTCGATGAAACCTCTTGATAAAAACCCCCAAGAAACACCTATCTTGGAGGACAAAACCCGCAGATTTTATTCACCAAAAACCCCACAAATCTTCACCCACTAGGAATCTTCAATTCCGTTCCATGGACGTTATCGAACTCGATCACTAACCCTCAACGCAAGAATGATTATGTGTAATTGTGTTGGAGATGACGAAGAACGAAGATGAGAAGCCTTTGTGTATCTTTCAGTCGTTGGTGTTGCATTGAATAATTGAACCTTTGATAATATATATGATAGCTTAACATTTGGAGATGAGAGAAACAGAATTTTTGGCATTCTTGATCAGTTAAGTCGACCTCTTGTAGTGCTTAGGTCGACCTAGCAGAGCTTGCAGAATTTTGCTCCCAGTTAGGTCGACCTGTTTAAGGAGTAGGTCGACCAGAATCCTCTTCAAATGCATTCTGGGGACATTTTCTCAGATTAGGTCGACCTAGTTGTTGTGTAGGTCGACCTAGCAGACTGATGTGTAAATTTCTTCATTTTAGGTCGACCTGGATGATGTGTGAGTCGACCTAGCAGAGGTATATGGATTTTTCTTCATTTTAGGTCGACCTGGGTTGACAGTAGGTCGACCTAACTGCTGCTTTTCTGCATTCTTCTTGTTTTGCATGTGTTGAGTCAACCTATAAGCATAATGGGTTGACCTGTTCTGACATGAGTGATCAATGCTTGCTTTTCTTTGAGTTTTCTGCTTCCACCTTGTTGCTTGTATGCTTATTGAGTTTGCCATGAATCAAAAACATCTTTGTGATTGTAATCTTGTATTCACACTTGGTTATTATGAGAATTGAGAACAATGAATCACGACCATTAAATTTTGATTTTGTTGATTCTGAATTGGTTTCTCTTTCTAGATCCTTAATATTTATTTTAAATCAACATAGAAAGAGAAACCAATCCAGTTCATTAAAATCAACACAATCAAAATTTAATGATCGTGATTCATTGTTCTCATTTCTCATAATAACCAAGTGTTCTCACTTGAGTTGTCCCCTATATATATATATATATATATATATATATATATATATATATATATATATATATATATATATATATATATATATATATATATATATATATATATATATATATATATATATATATATATATATATATATAGGGTTAAATACGTTTTTAGTCCTTATAAATACGCGACCCTGTAATTTTGGTCCCTCTAAAATTTTTTGTCGAATAATGGTCCTCACAAACTTTTCCATCTGCAATTTTGACCCCTGCCGTTAAGTTTCATTGACAGAAGCTGACGTGGCATAAATTGCGGGGGTTTTAAACCTCCTCTAAACTAACCTAGAAAAAAACAAAAAAGTTTATTAAAGTTAAGGAAACATGAAAAAACCTATTAATAACTTATCCAACATTTGCAGTATAGTATATTATAACTAGTAATCTAATAGTTATGGCTGAACTCGAAGAGCTTTCGGAAAGGATTCAAGCACAGAACTTGATAGAGTTTGTAGTTTGCAATCACATGCAGTGAATTGAACATGTTCCTCCATAATAATTATGTTGATCAACTTCATCAAAACTTGTTCAAGCTCTTCTCCATCACTCCAACCATTAATTTCAGCCTTGACAAGTAAAGGATCTTTGCAAATCAAATCCCAAACTGGAAATTTTTTCCTTGGCATCACAAAGTCTGTTTCTCTAAATCTCAAAATAGGACAGTAATTACCAGCACTATCACCAAGGTAGATGAACCTCTTGTTATCCACTTCACTAAATGTGTTTTGAATTCTATCAATGATTAAACCCTTGCACATGTTTGGAGAGCAGGGATTAGAATTTAGAACAACCATGTGAATTTTTGTTGAAGTCATGATAAGGTGAAATTCTAACCCTTCCTTCTTGGTTAACATAACCTGGATTACTGTTAAATTCTGAAAAATATTCCTTTATTCCCAAATGCATCAAAATAGTTTCAATGCAAAACATATTTGCATCACTCACAATCCTCAAATCACATCCTAAAGCATATGTTGATTTAATTGCAGATATTATTCTGTGATGAATTGGAATCCTATGAAGAACCTTTTCAATATCTTCATTGGTTATATCATGTGAATGAAGCTCCATCATCATTTTGTCCTATAATTCCAAAACACGAAAAACTCAAATTAATTATTTATTATGCCATTAACATAATGCAGAATTTAGACGTAATTATAAAATAAAATACAATAAATAGAATAAAGAGCATACCATGACAGAATTCCAAGGCATTGTGGGAAGGAGCTAGTTGAACAAATCAGTGAAGCCTAATTCTTCAATCAACCAGTTATCACTATCCCAATCGATGATGGTTTTGTCAAAGTCGAAAACAATAACAATATTAGACATTGTTTTCTTTGTGAGATTGAAGATGGCAAAGATTTAAATGGCAACTGATTCACAATGCTTCTTAGCTTGAATTTGAACACATGAGATAAAGGTATTAATAGGGAAGAAGTCGGAGAACATTTGAATTTGATTCTAAAGGAATATTACATTATATTCTTTGGCCAAGAAGCTAATACTAAATTATTTAGGTTTAGGAGAATTAATTTTAATGAATCCTCTTGGCATTTCAAATTCCTTCTAAGCCATTCAATTATATTAGTTTTTTTCTGGGTTAATTTAGAGGAGGTTTAAAACCCCCGCAATTTGTGCCACGTCATCTTCTCTTAATGAAACTTAACGGCAGGGATCAAAATTGCGGATGGAAAAGTTTGTGAGGATCATTATTCGAAGAAAAATTTTAGAGGGACCAAAATTGCAGGGTCGCATATTTATAAGGACCCCAGACATATTTAACCCTATATATATATATATATATATATATATATATATATATATATATATATATATATATATATATATATATATATATATATATATATATATATATATATATATATATATATATATATATATATATATATATATATATAAGTAGGTCAGTTCTGGCATCAAGTGGTTCCAGCCCCCTTCCGATCGTAGTTGCGGAGGATCAAAAAGTGGTTCTCCCTACCAAATTCAGCACCAATCACCACTGAACCAACTAATGATTAGTATTCTTTTATTATTTTATTGTTAAGAAATATGTCAATTTTTATTGTCTTACATTAATGATATTTATTTCAATTTATTCTTGATTAATATAATATTTTATTTGTGTAGCTTTACCAATTAATTATCCGAGATTTCAAATACCGATTCATTGCATAACATAAATCCCATAGGCCAAATGTTACTAATCTGTTTAATATTAAATTTTGACCTAAAAATTATCATCATCCCAAAGTTTTCACGTTTTCATTGATCTATTAACCACCTCCTCCCAAAAATTCTTTATTAATTAAATAAAAAATCAATATCAATTCAAACAAAACCACCCCACTCTATTAATTCTCCACACTCTATTTATTTAATTTTATTTGTTTTAAAATTGTTGTTTTTATTAAACAAACAAAACCACGTTTTGTTATAAATTAATTTTATTATTTCCTTTTTTTTTTTTGAACAAAGCAAAACTATGATTTCTCATTCATAATCAAAAGTTCAATACAAGGAGGAATTACATGAATAATACTACGTCTAGCCCAAGAATTGTCCGCCTTTGCTAACGAGTGAGCAACCATATTCGCTTGACGTTTGACAAACTTTACCTCAAAGTTGGAAAAATTATGAAGTAACAACTTAATATCGGTGATTATAGAATAAAATTCAAATTTTTCTGCAGTAACAGATTGACAAGCTTGAACCACTTTAATAGAGTCACTTTCAAAAATAACCCGATCAAGATGTAACATAGTAACACTTTGAATAGCTTCCTTGAGGGCTAAAGCTTCCGCCTCAAGAACCGAAAAGTTACTTGAATCCCACGCAGCCCCTGCTGTAATAAAGTTACCAAAATTATCTCTAAGACACCATCCTCTATTTGCCGTGCCTCTATTGCTATTAAATCCCGCGCCAACGTTACACTTAATCCATCCGTTAGGTGGCGGAAACCAATGGAGAGAGTGTTGCTCCACGTTGTTATTAATAGGAATATGTTGTGCCGAAAACCACTCACGCCAGTTATGATACGCAAGCCATCCAATTTTGGAACCATCTTCGTGATCATTGTTCCAAATAAGATTGTTCCTATTTTTCCATATAGCATCAATAGTAACAACAACTTTTCCCGCCGTGTTCCTATCTTTCTTGCTGCAAATATCAAGGATGAGCGATTTTATCTCATGAAAAGAATGAGTTCTATGGTCAATAATGTTGCTCAAACCTGCAGAGATCCAACAACTGTAAGTAGCATGACAGCCAAAGAACACATGCTTGTCGTCCTCATCGTTATTACCGCAAAACGGACATGTTTCTGTGCACTGAACATGATGTTGTCTGAGTCGCATACGGGTAAGCAGACAATTCTGACAGATTCTCCACAGAAGATGTTTCACTCTAGCCGGTGCTTTAATATTCCAGATATTATTCCAATTTTCATCGAAATTAAAATTGGAAGATATCTTCTTAGCATTCCGCCAAACCCTATAACCCGATCTCACGGTGTAACACCCGTTTTGTTCTTCCTTCCACAACAATCTATCTTCATTGACCTCCGACACTAAAGGCACTTGAAGTATTTCCCTCACTGTTGCATAATCAAACAAATTCGTTAAAACACTCAAATCCCATGGTTTTGCATTACTAAGCATGAGATTTTTAACAGTAATGTCGTATGCACCTGGCTTCTGAGGCCCACTTATACAACCCTCCCTACTTCCCCTAAGCCACGGTTCCTCCATAACCTTGATTTTACTACCGTCCCCAATACACCACCTGCAACCAAGCATTAGAACTTCTCTAGATTGCCACATGCTACGCCATATAAAACTAGGATTAAACCCCAACTTAGCCTCAAAGAAAGAGGTTCGAGGGAAGTACCTTGCTTAAAAAATGCGGGACACCAATGCTTGAGGTTGAGACATAATGAACCATCCTTGCTTTGCTACCATTGCCATATTAAACGCATGGAAATCACGAAAACCCAATCCTCCTTCACTTTTCGGTACCGTGAGTCTATCCATGTCATCCATTTTATGCCATTTTATTTCCTATTTTTTAGTTGATTAGAAACTGGTTAAATACATTATTAATTATTAAATAAAATAAATCCTAAAAAAACTAATCTCATTGTCTCCTATTTTTTAGTTGATGGAATCAGTTTAGTGTTTTAAAAACCGGACCGGACCGGCCGGTCGGACCGGTCGAACCGGGAACCGGCCAGGTAACCGGTCTGGTTCAATAGTTGGATCGGGTATGTCATCAAACCGGTAGGAACCGGTGAAAACCGGGAAAACCGGAAACCGGCGGTTTAATTGCTTTTTTTTTGTTTTTTTTTTTAAACTTTTTTTTTAAACTTTTTTTTTTAACATTTCTTTTAAACTTTTTTTTTAAACTTTTTTTTAATATATTTAGTAGTGTATTACTTAAATAGCATTCTCACATAGTTTTTTTCGTTAGTGACAAATTAAAAACTTTATTGTCTATTTGTTATCTTTGCTAATAAATTTTCTTAAATAGCATAAACATATTGAATTTTATTTGATTTTCTTTTTAGGAGGATCCTATTTTGAATTAAATTTGGTACATATTGGAGTTATTTGGTTATAAACTATTCAATTAGATTATGTTGTAATTAGACTTTGTTTAGATTATGTTGTAATTAGACTTTGTTTGCAATTAGACTTTGTAATTTTTTACTATTTTGTTATGTGTGATACCTTTATTTAAAATTTGAATTTAAGTTATGAAATTGTGAATTTATGATATGATATTTTTAAAAAATTTAAAAGCTACTTATATTTTTTTAGAGACTGAATCATCCGGTTCGACCAGCTTTATACATATATAATGACAGGTCTATTCTACCGAGTTGTCCGATTTAATCCGGTTTGGTCGTGCGGTTCGACCAGTGACCCAGTGGTTCGACCGATAAATCAGTGACCCAGTACCCTCACCGGTTCGATGACCGATCCGGTTTTTAAAACACAAACACACTAATTATTATTAGGGTTTTTCTAACCTATGCAACATTGCATAGGATAAGAGACAATTAATACACTACTTTTTTAAATATAAATTATCATAGTAATTATTATTTAGGTTAATCCATTAATTGGGTGGGACAGACAAAATATAAAAGATTACTTTTTAAAAAAAAATAATTAATATGATAATTTATATGGAAGAAAATAATGTATTAATTGTCCTTATCCTATGCAATGTTGCATAGGTTAGAATAACCCTTATTATTAAATATATTAAATAAAGGGAAATGCTAATCAGTGCCTTAGAACACTTTTTAAGTGATTAAAGTAGTAAGTTTTTTTAAAAATGTGTGTAATCAATACATTGGAAATTAAAATGCTGACTTTTATAAAGAATATTTTCTTTATTTAGTAGGCTTAAATAGTGTCCCGAAGGCACTCGTTAGCAAGACCCTTAAATAAAATAAGGGTGCTGCTAACTTGTGGCCCGAGGCGCTGGATAAGAAACATTTAATTGTCATTGATTAAACTTCTTTTTTTGAAAAATAATGATAATTAAATGTTAAATTGATTATGTATCCATAATTAAATATTAATACCAAATCATAGGCGTAAATTAATTCATTGACTCTTTCTCTCTCTTACGAAATCTATTGTCCAAAGTGTGAAACTTCTTTTTTTTACTAGTTTTTAAAACAAAATAAATTAAAAAAATGAAATTAAACAATAAAATATAGTATAAAAATAAAAGAATACATATAATCAGTGTTTTAAAAACCGGACCGGACCGTCGGTGAAAACCGGGAAAATCGGCGGTTTAATTGCTCTTTTTTTGTTTTTTTTTTTAAACTTTTTTTTAAAAAAAATTTTTAAACTTTTTTTTAACATTTCTTTTAAACTTTTTTTTTCAATTTTTTTTTAATATATTTAGTAGTGTATTACTTAAATAGCATTCTCACATAGTTTTTTTCGTTAATGACAAATTAAAAATTTTATTGTCTATTTGTTATCTTTGCTAATAAATTTTCTTAAATAACATAAACATATTAAATTTTATTTGATTTTCTTTTTAGGAGGATCCTATTTTGAATTAAATTTGGTACACATTGGAGTTATTTTGTTATAAACTATTCAATTAGATTATGTTGTAATTAGACTTTGTTTAGATTATGTTTGCAATTAGACTTTGTAATTTTTTACTATTTTGTTATGTGTGATACCTTTGTTTAAAATTTGAATTTAAGTTATGAAATTGTGAATTTATAATATGATATTTTTAAAAAATTTAAAAGCTAGTTATATTTTTTTAGAGACTGAATCATTCGGTTCGACCGGTTTTATACCTATATAATGACAGTTCTATTCAACCGAGTTATCCGGTTTAATCTGTTTAATTCGGTTTGGTCGTGCGGTTCGACCAGTGACCCAGTGGTTCGACCGATAAACCAGTGACCCAATATCCTCATTGGTTCGATGACCGGTCCGGTTTTTAAAACACTACATATAATACAAAATATAATAAAAAATTATAATAATAAATTAAACAAAAATTGAAATATTATAATTTAAAATCATGTAGCTGTGTACTGTTTTAAAACAATAGTACAACAAATTAGAAGTAGTGATATGAATAGTAGATGTGGCGGAATGAAAAGTTACGGTTGCAGCTTTATCGGATTATAAATTGAAAAGGCAATGTTCAATATTATTCAAATTGCAACGTTTCAATTTTAATTATCATTATTAATAATCTATATCTTTTAAAAAGGAAAATATTAATGGGCTTATAAAGTATTTAATGTCGCTTAACCAGTGCCCCATTGCAACTGGATAGCATTGCCCATAAAATAAACCTAGGGAAAAGCTAACATGTGCCCCAAGGGCACAAGTTAATGAGATATTTATAGAAATATTTTATTGGAACGCGTACATTCAATGTATCAAAACTTTAAATTTGACTTTATTGCATTTAATTACATTTTACTTTTTCTAATTATAGCATCTTTAACATGTGCCCTAAGAGCACATGTTAGCATGACCCATAAACCTAAACAACTAATTCTTTCACTTACTAATTCAAACACATGTTTTATTAATAGGTCAAATAACCATACATTCCTAATCTTAAACCCCTAATTAATGTTAAATTTTGACCTAAAAGTTATAATATATAATAAAGCTTTCTCCATGTCTCTTACATAACTCCATTGCCCACTTTTACGGTGAACTTTTTTATTTAGTGACTAACAAATGTTATTATTCGTTTATAATTATTTGTTATTCTATTTATTTATAAATAATAAAATTAAATACTTATATCTCTTGAATCTCTCTTCACGTTTAAATAATGGTATCTCCACGTTCCAAATATTTTTGCAAAATATTTTCACAAAGACCTTATAAAAATTATTTATTTATTTATATAATTAATATATATATATATATATATATATATATATATATATATACATACATATATATATATATATATATATATACATACATATATATATATATATATATATATATATATATATATATATATATATATATATACATATATATATATATACATATATATATATATATATATATATGTATATATATATATATATATATATATATATATATATATATATATATATATATATATATATATATATATATATATATATATATATATATATACACACATAAGTGTCAATAACTAATTAGTAGAGATTTGATGTGACTTTCTTGAAATATTTGAACCTAAGGTTTAGCAGCCATTTTAGATGGTTTGTTACTACAATTATTTAAATTAATGGTATTTACTAATTTACTAATTACTTACTAAATTAATGGTAATTGTTTTACATTTATAGGAGCTAACTCTAAAAACTCAGTATTATATATAGACACAGAAAATACTTTCAAAGTATCATTTCCATATCGGCTACGTACACATCTTACGAATTCAACTTGCTGTTTAAACAAAAAACCATAGTAATTTATTCATTTTATATTTTTTATGATTTAATTATTGTTATATTTTTATTTTAACTAATTTAAACCTTTTGTAGGTAACATAATTTACATTCAAATGTCCGCTTCCACCAATAACTCAAGAGGAGCTACATTAAAATTAGGTCTTGGAAAATATATCATAAAGAAAAATAAACTCTCAAAAGCATTTCTTAATCACCATAGTATTTTTTTACATGATTCACCCATTATATCGATGCAAGGTAAATGTTACAATTAATGCACTTAGTTAATTAATTGCCTATAATTTAATTGATAAATAATTTTTTTTAATGTTTTAATAACTAAATTATTAGAAAATTTCTTCACCCATCTCCTAACCTTCTTGCCCACCCCCGGTGAATTTATCACACTACCCCTTGTTTCGGAAGTTCATTTCCGAAAAGGTACTTTTTGTTAAAAAAAGGTGTTTTCGGAAATGTATTTCCGAAAACGTATTTTTTTTAATATAAAATATTGATTTCAGAGATGCATCTCCGAAATAAAGTTACTTTTCAGAAAATGTGGTGTTTTCGGAAGTTCATCTCCGAACGCACCCCCTTGGAGGAATTCGGAAATGAACTTCCGAAATATTCCAAGACCAAATTGGTCTTGAAATGTTTCGGATATACACTTCCAAAATAATTAATAATTATTAAAAAAATTAAAATCAAGGTGAATCAATACAATTAATAGGTATAAAATCAAGGTGAATCAATAAAATGAAGGTGAATCAATAAAATCAAGGTGAATCAAAACATCCTAAACTATTTGAAAGTTAAAAATTATTTTACTAACTTATATAAATCAAAAACATTTTAATTCCATAAGTAAATTTTGAATTATATAGAATTAAATATAAAATTTATTCATTAAATAAAATTAAGACAATATCTTTTTTTAATTTTTTTAAACTAAATAAAAAATTATCTCATTTTTAATTATGAATCAGAATAGAAATATATAAATATATAATAATAATTATTAATTTTGTAAGTGAAATATATAAATATATAATAATTAATATATAAATATATAAATATATAATAATTATTATAAATTAAAACACTCATTTTTTTTAATTTTTATAATTATTATATAAATATATAAATATATTTATAATTAATATATAATAATTATTATATAAATATATAAATATATAATAATTTTTATAAATATATAATAATTATTATAATTATTATATAAATATATAAATTAAAACACTCATTTTTTTAATTTTTTTTGTAAATACATAATGATTATTATAAATATATAAATATATAAATAAAAAATTATAACTCATTTTATAAGTGAAATTATTTTAATTTTTTTAATTAAAATTATTTTAAATTTTAAAATATGAATCAGAATAAAAATATATAATAATTATTATTTATAACTAATAAATTATGTCAAAATATATAATTATTATTATTTATTACTCATAAATTATATCAAATTTATAATATATAAATTAATTCATATCCTAAAATTAATTTTTGGAATTTTTAGATTTTTTTTGTTTTTTCGGAGATGCATCTCCGAATTAATCAAAATCCCAATTTTTGGGATTTTTTCGGAAATGCACTTCCGAAGTCTGAAAAAATTTTGAAAAAAAAATATTTCGGAAATGCATTTCCGAAGCAGGGGTAAAATGAGATTTTCACTGGGGTGACCGCCATAGGGAGGTGGGTAAAGAAAAAACCAATTATTATATGTGACCTAAACAATTTTTGTACGCAGATGAATTTAATGATTAGCACCTCTCAACATAGTCATTTTAAACTCAACCAAATAGGTAATTTAATTAAATATCTAATGTCTTATTAGTTATTGTTGTTCATGGTTTGATTATAATATAATAATTACTAATGCTATGCAGGTTCATCAACTAATTTAGATGATGATTTTATTAATCATGCCAATAACTTACACTATGATTATTCTAATCATATAGTGATTAATACACCCGGTAATGTATCATTGTCTAAATTATAAGTATTTGGTAACTATCAAAGAGTAGTTTTCTTATAGAATCCAACAGAGAGAAAATGACATGGCACCGTTATTGTTTGCTAAACGTTTATTTCAACAGTTTTTGGTTGATGGTTATAACATGATAGAGTCTTCCATATTAAAATGGGTTCGAAACCATAAAAAAGAATTGAGGGCCAACATGTATAAAGGTCTCGCAGAGGAAATTCTTAGAGGAGAGACTGATCCTTCAACCACAGGAAGATGAATTGTGTTACCGTCAAGTTTTGTAGGAGGCACACGGTACATGCTTCAAAACTACCAAGATGCTATGGCTATTTGCGCATGGACTGGATATCTTGATTTATTTATTACTTTTACATGCAATCAAAAATGGCCAGAATTAGTTACATTTTTGTCTAAATACAATCTAAAATCAGAAGACAGACCTGATTTAGTTTGCAGAATATTCAAGATTAAACTTAATCATTTGACAAAGGATATAAAGAAAGGACAATTATTCGGAAAAGTCAATTGAATTATATGCAATTAATTGTTAAATTTATTAATTATCTATTTTATTTTATCTTCATGTCCAGTGCTATACACAATTGAATTTCAAAAAACGTGGATTACCACATGCTCATATTTTGGTATTTCTACATCATGAATTTCAATGAGTAAATCCCAATGATATCGATAAAATAATATCAGTTGAGAATCTTGATAAAGAAGTTGATATAAGAACTATTTAAAATAGTCTCTTCACTTATGATTCATGGTCCATGCGGTGCTCAAAATAAAAAATTTCCTTGCATGCAAAATGGAAAGTGCACAAAGTATTTTCCAAAGAGGTTTCTCGATAACACCACTATTGATGCAAGTGAATATCTGATATATAGAAGGAGAGATAATAGTAATTTCATTAAAAAGGGTGACTCTTTTGCAAATAACAGGTTCGTCGTACCATATAATAGACATCTACTACTAAAATACAATGCCCATATAAATGTTGAATGGTGCAATCAGTATCAATCTATTAAGTATCTTTTTAGGTATGTCAACAAAGGGCATGATCGTGTTACCGCTAGCTTCTATAATAGTGCCAATGGAACCAACGATTCAAAAATTTCTGATGAAATTAAAATGTATTATGACTGTAGATATTTGTCATCGTGTGAAGCAGCTTGGAGAATATTTAGTTTTGATATTAACTATAGATAACCTTCTGTTCAGAGACTACCTTTTCATTTAGAAAATCAACAATATTTTGTTTACGACGACGTTGGTCCAATTAACCGGGTTATCAATAAGCCAAATATAGAAAATACAAATTTTTTGGCATAGATGGAAGCAAATAAAAAATACAAGGAAGGATGAAATCCTACATACAATCAATTTCCTTTGAAATTTGTTTGGAAAGATTCTGAAAAACAATGGTCTCCCCGTAAAAAAGGTTTCACAATTGGTAGAGTTCATTTTTCACCACCTGGATCGGGTGAGAGATATTATTTGAGAACTTGGCTTAATTATGTCAAAGGTCCTTGAAGTTACCAGGAAATGAAGAGAGTAAACAACGTGTTATATGATACATTTAAAGACACATGTTTTGCCATGGGTTTACTACATGATGATAAAGAATACGTAGATGCCATTATAGAGTCTAGTAATTGGGGTACAGGTACTTTTTTGCGAAAATTATTTGTAACCCTTTTAATTTCAAAACAACTATCCAGACCAGAAGATGTTTGGCACAAAACATGGCAGTATTTAGGTGATGACATCTTGCATAGGCAAAGACTCATTCTTTAATTTCCAGGTAATTGTATATAGAATATATACTCTAATTTTTTACATGTAAGACTAAATTGGTTTATATACACTTTTTTATCTAATCAGCTAAATTTATGTATTTTCTATGTTGCTAAACTTATTTAATTATTATGACAGATTTGGAATTATCAGATGATGACATAAAAAGTTTAGTATTACAAGATCTCGAATCTTTTTTACAGAGCAATAATAGGAGTTTAAGTGATTTTCCCATAATGCCTCAAATAGATGCATCTCTTACATCTGAAAGCCAAAATAGACTCATTTATGATGAGTTGAATTATGATACACAACTTTTGGCTATAGAACATACTTAATTGATGTCAACTATGACTGTTGAACAGAGAACAGTATATGACAAAATTATGGCACGAGTTGAAGAAAATAAACCAGGAATTTTTTTTCCTATATGGGTATGGTGTACTGGAAAAACTTACATTTAGAGGGCTATGTCAGCAGCATTAAGATCTAAAGGAGATATTGTGTTAACAGTGGCATCGAATGGAATTGTTGCTTTGCTTATTCTTGGAGGAAGAACAACCCATTCAAGATTCTCTATACCTCTAGACATTGATGAGTATTCCACTTGCGGTATTGATCAAAATACCCCTTTACCATAATTGATAGCAAAAACAAAACTCATTATATGGGATGAAGCACCAGTGCTCCATAAATATTGTTTTGAAGTTGTTGATAGAACATTCAGAGATGTTCTTCGATTTTGTAATAATGGAAATGTAAATATACCTTTTGGGGGAAAGGTTGTTGTTTTTGGAGGAGACTTCAGAAAAATTCTACCAGTTATTCCTAAAGCAACAAGACAAGATATGGTTCATGCTATCATTAACTCCTTATATCTTTGGAATTATTGTGAAGTCCTGACGTTGCATACAAATATGAGGCTACGTACTGGGAGCCCTGATGTTGATGTTAGACAGAGGAAATTGTTTTCAGATTGGGTGTTAGGGATTGGTGATGGAACAATTTGAGAACAAGGTGATGACTATATCACACTTGAAATTCCAGATGATTTACTCATTAAAAGTTCAACTGATTCTATTTAATCTATTATTCAGAGCATTTATCCGTCATTTTTGGATAACATGAATGATCCAACTTTTTTTAAAGACAGAGCTATACTTTCCCCAAAAAATAATATTGTTGATAACATTAATGACTACATGTTATCATTGATTCCCACTGAATTACAAACATATCTAAGTTTTGATACTTCATACTCGGCGAATCCAAATATAGATGTGCCTAATGATGTACACACACCTGAATTGTTAAACAATATTAGTGCATTTGGCCTTTCAAATCACGATTTGAAACTCAAAGTTGGAGTACCTGTAATGTTATTGAGAAATATAAATCAATCTTCTGGATTATGCAATGGAACTCGACTAATCATCAAAAAAAAGGGAAAATATGTGCTTGAAGGAAGGATTCTATCGGGAAGAAATAATGGTAATAAAGTGTATATACCTAGGTTGTCATTGATACCTTCTGATCCAAGAATTCCTTTTAAATTTCAGCGGAGACAATTCCCTTTGGTCATTTCATTTGAAATGACTATTAATAAAAGTCAAGGACAATCTTTGAAGCATGTTAGAGTTTATCTTCCACAGTCTGTTTTCTCACATGGACAATTATATGTTGCCATTTCATGAGTTACATCAAGGATCGGTTTGAAAATATTGATAGCTACGGATGAGGGTCAAGATACAAACAACACATTAAATGTCGTTTACAAAGAAGTATTTCAAAATTTAAAATAATTGTTACTGATCTATTTCATCAAATTTTATTAATATTAAATTTATATCATTTACCCTAAACTCAAACATCTGTCAATTATTATTTTTATTCTATCTTTATATTTGTTTTGCTCTCTTTTAATATTATTAAATTTTAGGTAATATATCTATTTAATTTATAAATTACTTTTACGCAGATTTTACATTTATGACTAATTAAATATAACTTCCCCGTGCATCGCACGGGAAGACTTCTAGTTCATCTATTAAAACAAATTAGTTTTGTGTGGTTTAAACTCTCTTTGGTAAAATTCTAAAGTTAGTGAGATTTCGGTAGAATTTTTCTTCATTACCGGTAAGCCGTTACATCGAGTAAATTTTAGTATTAATTTATTTTAACTACTATCTTATTATCGTTATAATGATTAAATATTTTTATTTATTCAAAATATTATTAAGGTCATACTCTCGATAAATTTTAAAACCTATCAAATATAAACAAGGGTATAGTCTAATTAACATTTAAATTGAATAAATATTTAAGGTTTTAAAATAAGATTTTATAAGTTATAATTAATTAATTATATATTGTTATTTCCTAACAACCCAACGCTCAGAGGAAATTAGGCTCTTTTTATGATTTAAAAGTGATGCCTGAGGAAATTTTTGTAACGCCTTCAACAACAAAAGGTGGGTAAAGATTTCGTACACTTTGGAACGGTTAGCTTAAAATAGCTTAATATATATGTGTAGTGGTGTCCCAAGCCATACTAGAGATAAATAAGTAAGGAGAGTCTATTCTTAGATAATAATTTTCACGAATCATTAAGCGAGTTTACGCCGGACTTAATTATTTATCATAGGAATAATCTACGACAATTTGCGGTTGTATTGTGCTTGCGTTATTTGATTAATTTTCTAAATATTTATACATTTATACTTGAATGATTATGATTGTTAGACTAAGAAAATGATTTATCACTCGTTGAAGGAGAGAAACAACAACCTTGTTAGATATTATGTGTTAGATTCGCAATAACAGAAGAGAAGTTGGATACATTGAGTAGTTGTATTTGGTTGAATTCTGGCTAGGGAAAGACTTGGTCGACTATATCCTTTAAAGTTTGCCTCTCTTTCTTAGGAATTCAACCATATACTATTCATTGTAAAAACGGAACTTAATAGGTAGATGTAAGATTGTGAGATGAATTAATAATAGTGACATTTTGAGGTTTCTAATGGTAATTGGCACTCAACCTAAGTGCTTAACATATGTAAGAACTGAAATGATGGATTCTTGAAGATTAAATTATTACTTGGGGTTAGAGTTGCCATAATCAGATTGAGAGTGCATATAGTTTGCATTGAGGAATGTGTAAGTCCATTGTCGTGTGTATGGGCACACGAGGTTGATCACCTGCCTGAATCCTGACGAGGATTATTACTACATGCTTGGGAAGATGATAAGATCTTTCGCCGATTTTCTTAGGGGCGATCGACTTAAAATACTTGGAATTCACATGAAGTTAGGTGGCGTAACTCTTGGTGATTGGGAGTACGTTGTGTCATACCCTAATTTTGACCCCCCTGAGATGTCACATCTCCAGAAATTTCAAGACAGGTACTCAGAAAAGTCACTTATTCATCTGGTACTCAATCGAGGGTGCTCAAGGATAAGATACTTCAGGAAAAGGACCAATCAATATCAGATTAACCTCTAATACAATCGCAATACTCAAATGATTCATTCATTCACCTCTGGTTGATTAGACACCAGTCACCTAGACTCAGGTTTGCTCAGCTAGGGTTTTGAGCCCATCAAGGACTAAAATCAGGGACCACATTTGGGAAACCCTACAAAGCTCAAGGGCATCACTCAAAGGTTTCAATCAACTTCAAATGATCCATATGACAATATCCATTGGTCATTGTACTTCAATTCAAGACCTACAGTCATCAATTTCATCTGATCTACAATTAGGGTTTCAGACCTAATTCACCTTGACAGTTGACTTTTAATCAGGACATGGGTCCACAACTCAAAACATGGCTCAAGAACTTACATTACCTCAATATGAAAGTTGTAGATCTTTCAAAATAAAACAACTTCTCACATTGGATCTTTTTTCAAGAGATCAATCATTTAAAAGATATGAACTTTGGAAGTTATAGGTCATAAAAGCTTAGAACAAATTCTAAGTGTTTTTAACCTAGTTTTCTTCCAACTTTAGGCCCATTTTACACAATTTTCCCAAGTGATTTTGAAGAAACTCCAAACTAATGAATTGAAGTACATGTTAAGGGATTTCCAAATTATGCTCAACCTTCTCCAAATTCATTTTGAGCTAGGAGTTATGCTTGTTCAAAGTTGGCCTCATGAAGAGAAATTATAGGTCATGTACAATTTGGAACTTTGAAAATTCGTGCAAATACCTCTACCAATTGATGCTACACGATCCATAACACATAAGTAAATATGCCATGCATTAATTTTCATCATTGCATAAGGATTGAAGAATATTCCCAAAAACAAAGGCATGTGATTATGTAATGATTACATTTGAGAATTTATGGCAATGGATGAATAACCAAAGGAATCTTCTCCCAACAATTTGAAGCTCTCCTCTGCATCAGAATTTTCCCCTAAGATCAGAAGACATCAATGGATGGGGAGCTAGCTCGAAAATGCAATGATTACATTTGCAAGATTCCTTGAATTTCTTCATGGCCAAGAAACCAAAATGACTTCACTAAGAAAGCTCACTCCTCTGCAATTACACTGAACTCTTTGCCTATAAATACAAGTGCATACCTTAGTATTAGACACACCAAAGCAACTCCAATTCTTGCTTTCTCCTTCTCTTCCTCATGCTTATGGTTTTCAAAAGTTCTTTGGCAAGAAGAATCGAATTCTTCAAACCAGAGCTCTTCTTTTGAAAGTAAGCCTTCTAACATCTCAAGGAGGTTCATTAAAAGTGATCCAAGCACCTGGATAACTTTTTAAGTGGAGAAACTCCATAGCCACTTTCACTTTGGAGCTTAAGCAGTTGGAGGTCTAAAGAACAATTCAGAGGGTGTCAAACAAGTCCAAGCACTCAAACACGTTCCTTAGGGTGTAGTGAAGCTATCCATATGGTCGCAGCCTACCTGTAAGTGCAGAATCACAATCTTCCATTTTTACTTGAAGCTCAAATAGGAGGGGTCGGTTAGAGCAATTCTGAAGCATTCAAGTTGCAATAAGTATTCAGTTAGCATCACTGAGTCCCCAGGAAGCTTTTGTGATCGTTTGTCCATAGCCAGAAGCCCTCCACCATAGCCATCGACCTCCATTTTCAAAGGTATTTTTTCAAACTCAAACTCTCTTATTAAGTACTCTTTTTAATATATCTCGATACCAGTTTGTTCAGCATCATCAGAGGATTAAAAACCCTCTATCATCATTCATTTATTCATCTTCATCATCATTTAATTTTAAAATTAGGGTTTATGTGTTCTTCGTGTTTTTTGAAGAATTAGATAGTTTTAGTTAATATAAATCAATATTAGTTACATATCTAGATTCGTGAGGAAATTTAGAACGGATTTCATGTTTACATCATCCCATTTGGTTGAGAGATGAACAAGTTCTGAAATTCAAAAATTGAAGAGCTTGAGGTTGAAGACGAAGATGGTGGTGGCGCCATTTTCAAATATTCATGGACAAGTTTAATATATTTTTATTACAAGGCGTATACATAGCGAATACATCGTTATAGCCCAGTGGTAAAAAGAGTTTGTGTGAAGCGCGTGCCCAAGGTCTGGGGTTCGAATCCCCCTCGCCCTAGACCTTTTGATTTTATTTTCTTTTTGTTGCCCTATACACTTGACAACACACATATGGCATTGGGGTTACCTCTATGACACCAAGCGCGTGTTGGCCCATGTATGCATCAGGTTGCACCTTCTGTTCATACGCGTATGGTACCTGATTGATACGTGTATGTGTCGCCCTCGGTTTTTATCTCTCGTGAGATACGAACTGACTCTTCTTTTGTTTTTGAGTTTTGAAAATCAGAGAGTCGCCACCGACTTTTATTTTATCCAATTAAGGAAAGGTTTATAAAAGAAACAGAAAAAGACCTTTAAGAGATTTTGGTTTCGGGGGTAGGTTATACAAAGGGAAGGTATTAGCACCCCTTTGTATCCATGGTTATCCATGGGCTCTTAATTTCTTAGCTCACTTTGTTTGAATCATTTGTCTTGCTTTGAAATGCTTGTATGTGGTTTTAAAATACCTTTGTAAATTAACTTTGTAATGATCCTTGTGCGGATGTATACAAAGTATTTTATCTTTCGAAAGATGTTTTTTTTAAAAAAAGATCTTTAACTTCGTAATGATCCTTGTTTGGATATATACCAAGTGTTGTCTTTTTTGAAAGTTTTGTTTTGAAAAACAGTGAATATGTGAGACATTTGTTGTTTTGATTTGAGCAAGCAATTTAGGAGGTCTACCCTAAATTTATAAGGTCCTCTTCCATTTCTTTTAGAAAATTCTCCTTTGACCGGATGTAAACAAAATTTTGGATTTGTATCAGAAACAGTAGAATTGATTTTGAAAATAGTAACAGAGGGATTACCCTAAGAGGTGCAAATGCGATTGTGTTTTTGATTCAGGTATTTTTATCTTTGAAGTTAGTGATCTAACGCTTCAGTTATTATCTTTGACATACACGCAGTTTTATATGTACAGAAATTAAAATACGGGAATGTAAAATGCGGAAAATAAATCTACGCTATTACATCGATTGTGCGAGAAATGTAAACTACTCTATTTACATGATTTTGACAACCTATACACTTATCTATGAATTTAAATTGCAATAAGATAAAAGGAAATATTTTTGGATTTTTTGGATGGTTGATTTTAATTAGAATTAACGCATAATTAATTTAATTAAATGAGAAAAAGATAGAAATAAAATTTAAACCTAAAAATTAAGTCTAAAATATGTTCATATTGCTTGTTAAATAATTTTAAAATAAAACTAATATTTTTGTATTTTTTGAAGTTGTTTTGGAGTTTATTAAGTTAATTAATATATAATTATACAAATAATTACACACATAATTTAAACTTAAAGAGAAAAATATTCTAAATATGTACAAAATTAGTTCATAATATACAAACTTAATTTAATAAAAAGGAAATATTTTTTTTGATTTTTTTGATAGGTTGAAATAATTAAAAAGCAAATATATAAATATATACTAGTTAATTAAACAAAATATTTTAATTATAAAGGAAAATAAAATATTTTTATGTCAAAAATTAATATAGAATTTTATCAACCTAAAAACGTTTTTTGTGTATTTTTCTGATTTTTTAAAATATTTTAAATAATTTTTACAAGGTAAATTAAATAAAAATAGAAAAATATAAAATATATATATATTAAGTATGGATCATGTGTGGCTGGCTGGTAAGTCCATAGTGTGGTGTCGTTTTCTTTACCTCCCCGTTTCACTTGGGAGGACGGCACGCTAGACCCTTCACGCGAAATTTGGAAGGTGAATGCGCCCGTGGTGGGATGAATTTTGTTTCAGTTCTTCCTACGATATCACACGAACTTTCTTATTTGTCCTACGAGTAGGAAAGGGAAAAAAAAGATCTCAACTAAACCCTAGGAGTTTGCTAAGTGTGGGGATTTCACCTAGACTAGAAATTCTGGAGTCCGGGGGGTCGGTTATACATAGGGAAGTGTTTAAACACCCTACATATCTGTAGTACTCTACAGGAACCTTCTCTGTGTCATTGTGATTGTGTTTATTGCTAATTATTGGGAAAGTTTCTCCTTTGTGTTAGGAGAAGGAATTGAATTGATTAAAGAAAGACAGACAGACAAACAAACTGACTATTTTTGGTATTTTATTAGCTCGCTGAGATTCCTTGTGAACCTCATGCCTACATATCCCTAGTGGAAGTCAGAGCTTAATGTAGTTCGGGGAACTAACTAGGGAAATTAGATGTTTTTGGTGCCTTGCTTGAAGCTCAAGGTTGAAGCTTGGAATTAAATCTCTGTTTACAGTAAAGAGACATGAAATTATCTCTACAGAGAGGTATTTGTACTATTCTACCACAAACATTTAAAGGAGTGACAGAATAATTGAATTCATTTCATTCAAGAGGGGGACCTTACTTGTGTGTACAAGTATGCCAGTCAGATGCCTCTTAAATGAAAGAAAGATGCTCGTCCAAATTAGGGAAAGTTAGCACATGTCTGGGTTTTACTGCCAGCTCATGCCTTTCAAAATCCTAAATGGGAGACTTGTTTGAAATTGAAATTGAAATGTAATGTTTGTTTGAATGTGGTAGAGTAGTAAAAATATCTCTCTATAGAGATAAGCTATGTCTATCTACTGTATAAAAGATTTGACTTTAGCTGGCTTGTATGAGGCCCAAGCTTGAGGCTTTTTGATTGATTTATTAATGTATTATTTGACTCTGGGAGATGGCTCCACTGGGGGTTAATTACAGGGTATTTTTGTGTTCTGTACAAAGCCCAGAATTGAGGCTGACTCTATTTGGAGAGTGTTTATTTTGATGGATTTATTTGGTGTTCTGTACGAAGCCCAGAATTGAGGCTGACTCTACTTAGGGAGACTCTATTTGTGTGCCTTGTACAAAGCCCAAGGTTGTGGCTAACTGTTGAGGATAATTGAATGAATGACTCTATTTTATGTGCCTTGTACAAAGCCCAAGGTTGTGGCTAACTCTAGCTAGGGAAAACATTATTTTCTGCCTTGTACAAAGCCCAAGGTTGTGGCGGACTCTTAAATGAATTGAGTATGGATGACTCTATGGGGAAAGATCCTAAGTGTTAGGAATCTTTGACACATGAAAACATGGTTTATATGCCTTGTACAAAGCCCAAGGTTGTGGCTACTGAGTGATGAAGAACTCACTGGGGAGACTCTATTATCTGCCTGGTACAATGCCCAAGGTTGAGGTTGACTCTTGACAGGGGAGTTTTATTGTATGGGTGCCTTGTATGAAGCCCAAGGTTGAGGCTAACTGTTTTTGTTGGTTTTTAACTCTACTGGAGATTAAAAAGACTGTTTTCTTTGGAAGCTAACCCTTTCCAGGGATTTTGACTCAGCTGGAGAAATTATTTGGTGAAAGACTGACTTTATCATGTTTTTGTGTTTTGTTTTGGAGGCTGACCCTTTCCAGGGGTTTTGACTCTTTTGGGGAAATTATCTCCTAAGAGAAATGAATCTTTATTTATTTATTAACTGACTTTTGGAGGCTAACCCTTTCCAGGGGTTTTAAAAGAATAAAAGAATGTGTTGGAGGCTAACCCTTTCCAGGGATTTTGAAAGAATAAATTTGGGTAGCACTCCATTAATTATTAAAGGATGAAAGGATTGGCAGAAGGATTATCTAGGGGAGACTTCTTGTTTAAAGCCCAAGATGAAGGCTGACTCAATGCTGAGGATGACCAAAACATGGATCCTAGACTCTACTAAGGAGGATTGATGAAGATAAGGGTGACAGAGACTGTCCATGTCTCTCATTCCAAAAGGTGTACTCAATGTAAAATTGAGACAAACTTAGCTTGTTTAAAGTCTGGTTTAAATTGGAAGAAACTCACCAGGGTAGGCTAAAAGGTGACTAAAGACCTGTTCCTATGTTTATAAGAAACCTGATGGGTCCTTGTATACAAGCTCAAGAGGAAGCTGGAAATGCCTTTAAGAAGCCTGTGGGTCCTTGTACAAAGCCCAAGAGGAGGCTAATCGAGGGTCCTTGTTATAGCACAAGAGAAAGCTATGTAGTTTTGAACTTATTTTGGCTCTAAGCAAATGGGTAAGAGGTTTCACCGGGAATAATTCCTCTTTGGGTGGATGTGTCCTATTATTTTTGGATTCTAAGGTTTTTGCCAAGATGTTTCACCGGGAATAATTCATCTTGGGGGTTTGAACTACAGATCTCTAATTAGGAAAGAGCCTTCACCGGGAAGACATTCTCAATCCTAGGTCATATTCCTATAATATATATATAGTTTAACTGTCCTAAGGTTTATACTCAAATGTAGTTCTAAACTAATATATATGCACAGTTTATATTTGACAGTAATTTAAATAAAGACTGTAAATTGAAAGCTTGTAAAGCCTAACCTGGATGGAGTGGAGGCCTTTGAAGAAGTATGTACAGAGCCTCAACAGTAATTGGTGGATAACAGTTGAATGTACTTATGATAAACAGTTAATGATTTTTGAAAACAGAAGAAGTGAAGATGGACTAAGGTCACATAGGTATCTGAAGAGTTTCACCGGGAATAATGCCCTTCAAATACCAGAAGAATGTTTTGAAAACAGAAAGGAGATTTTGAAAATACAGTTTTGAAAACAAGCTAAGAAGAGAAGGTTTTTGGGACTTACACTCTATTAGAGGCCCAGTACTTTACAGTACTGGTTATGACAAAAATTTGAAAATGATTTGGAATGATATAAGGTTTTGTTGTTTGAAAACCTTAATCATCTGGTTTAATCGGAGATTTGAAAACAGTTTTGAAAATTGACAAAAGTCAACTTAATTAAAGTAAAAATAAAGATTTTTACTTAATCAAGACCTAAGTAGTTAGGGTTTTATCATAAAATTATTCACACAAATAATTAGGTTAAAACAAAATGAAAACATATATTTAAAGTATTTAAGAAAACACTTAAAGCATACTATTTTATACCTAATAAAAATATATGAATTAAATATCATTTTTATGATTTTTTTGATTGTTCATAAAATAGGTATATTAAATAACAAGTGTGTGAAAAATGAAGTGAAAATGATTTAATTTGATAGGTTAAATAATTGTGTGAAGTTGTGAAGAAAAATGAAGGAAATTAGTGTTAAAAAAGAAGGTTTTGGCCCTTGGAGGATTTGAACCCACGCCCTTGAAGTCACCAACTCAAAATTTTACCACTGGGCCAAGGCGCGCTTGGTGTTAGTAACTGGCATCCATTTGATTATGTTTCAAAACAAGTTGCAAACCTTTGAAAAATAAAAGAAACAAAAAGTCTGGGGCGAGGGGGATTCGAACCCCAGACTTTGGGCATGAGGAGACTAAGAGCGCATGTGTGGCCACTGGGGCAAGTTGTTCATTCGTTAATGAAACAACTATCACTCAAAATAAAATAAACTCTGCCCTGAGAATTCAAAAATGGCGCGCTTCACCATCTTCGTCTTCAACCTCAAGCTCCATCAATTTTGAATTTCTGAACTCTCTCAACTCTCAACCATTTGCAATGATGTGAACATGAAACTTGCTCTAAATTCACTCACGATTCTAAATATGTAACTAACATGAATTAATATTAACTACATCTAACTAATTTACCAGAAATCGTGAAGAACCCTAAAATTCCAAAATCAAATTAAATGACTATACTGAAAGATAAATGAATGATGATAGAGGGTTTTCAATCCTCTGATGATGCTGAACAAGATAGAATCGAGCTATTTCACAAAGAGTACTTAAATTAGAGAGGTGAGGTTCAGAAACTTACCTCTGAAAATGGAGGTCGTGAGGATGATTTAGAGCACCTGGGCTTGAATGGATGATCTCAATAGCTTCCCTGAGACTCAATGATGCTAACTGAATGCTTATTGGATCTTGAATCCTCCTGAATTGCTCTATGGACCTCCCTCGATTTGAGCTTCAAGTGAACATGGAGGGTGTTGATTCTTGAGTTACAGATGAGCTGCAGCCATCTGGTTAGCTTCACTATGACCTGAGGAGTGTGTCTGGATGGTTGGCTTGCCTTGGAACCTTCTGAATCACTCCATGGACCTCCAACTGCAGATGCTTCAAAGTGAGAGCAACAATGGTGTTCCTCCACCTACAGAAGTGATCCAGGTGCTTGGATCACCTCCAATGACCTCCCTTGAGATGTTAGAATGCTCACTTCTCAAAGATAAGCTCTGGTTTGAAGAAAACGATTCTTCTTGCCAAAGAACTTTGAAAAACAATGAACAAGAGGAGAGAAAGAGAAAGCAAGGAATATGGTTGCTTTGGTGTGTTTTTTGAATGAGAATGAGGCCTCTATTTATAGGCAATTGGTTCAGTACTGAGTGAGAGTGTGAGCTTGCTTAGTGAAGCAAGTTTGGTTTCTTAGCCATGAAGAAATTTCAAAGAATATCCAAGTGTGATCATTGCATTTTCGAGCCACCTCCCCTATCCATTGATTCTATCTGATCTTAGGGGACAATTCAGATGCAAAGTGAGCTCTAATTGGTTGGTGAGAAGATTCCTTGGGTGATTCATCAATTTGCCATAAATTCTCAAAAGTAATCATTACATAATCACATGTTCTTGTTTTAGGAATCTTCTTCAATTATCATGGCATGGTGAAAATGAATGCATGGTATTGTTTCAGACATGTTATGGGTCGTGTAGCATCCATTCATGAAGCAAAATGCACAAAATTGCAAAGTTCCAATTTGCACATGACCTATAATTTTACTTCATGAGGCCAACTTTGAACAAACATAACTCCTAGCTCAAATTGAATTTGGAGAAGGTTGAACACAATTTGGAAAGCCCTAAACATCTACTTCAAATCATTAGTTTATGTCTTCTTCAGAATCCTTTGGGAAATTTGTGAAAAATGAGGCCAAAGTTGGAAGAAAACTAGGTTAAAACACTTAGAAAAATTTCTAAGTGTTTATGACCTAAACTTCAAAATTTCCAAAACTTCATAAATGGTTGATCTTTTGAAAAAAGTTCCCTTGTAAGATGTTGTTTTACTTGGCAAGATCTACAACTTTCATGTTGGAAGTTTTTTGAGTTGTGTAGGTGAAATTTTGAGATCTCACCATGCCTTCAAAAACCCTAATTCCCGACTTTTCGCTCCTTGATGAATTTCTTTGAATTTCTTTGGCCAAATGACTTTGACATCCATATATTGATGATTTTGATCTTTGAAAATCATTTATTGACCAAAAACCTTAAAAGTCAATGATGATCCTTCACAGTTGACTTTTTCCTGACAAAGTGAATTTTTGGGCTTTTGTGTAGAAATAAGATCTTCTCCTCAAATGAATGATGTAAATGGATTATATTGAGGTAATAGAGATTCTTGAATCATGTCTTGAGTTTTGGATTCATGCCCTGATTAAAAGTCAACCATCTTGGTGAATTAGGTCAAAACCCTAATTTGTCGACCCTGTGAAAATAATGACTGTAGACTTTGAATTGAAGTGTGATGTCCAGTAGATCTTGTCATATGAGTTATTTGAAGATGATTGATGTCTTTGAATGATCCTCTGAGGTTTTTTATGGTTTCCCAAATGTGATCCCTGATTTCAGTCCTTGATAAGCTCAAAACCCTAGTCTGGTGACCTGAGTAAACCTGTGCTTGGATGACTGGATGTCTAATCAATCATAGATGAGAAAAATGAAGTTCTTGAGCCTCATGATTGTATTAGAGACTAATCCTTGTATTGATTGATCCTTTGCCTGAGCTTTCTTATCTTCGAGCATCCTCGATTAGGTACCAGATGGAGAAATGACTGCTCTGAGTACCTGTCTTGTCCTGATGAAAATCCTGAAGATATGTCATCTCAGGGGGGGTCAAAAATTAGGGTATGACAGATGCCCCTATTTAAGTTTCTTTTATCTGGAGGGAGAGAGATTGATATCTCGATCTCTCCTGCGTAAAAGAGACTTAAATATCAAAGAATGCCCGAATTTTGGGCGCTCCTGAGATGTTGTAACTGACGTAGTCTGTGCATGACTTGATCCCGTTGTCGCATTCGGCGGGGGATGAGGAGATAAACTCCGGTAGAAATACTTGATGTGGATTCTGGTGAATGGATGGCAATGTAGGATGCGCAATCCATCTTCTTTAACTAAGTGTTGATACTTAGAGAAAGGTAAACAATTTCCCCTCGTTTCGGATGTCCATATCTCGAAACTAGTTTTAGTTGTGTTTGGACAATATCTCAGATAAAGAGAAAATTTCCAAAAGTTTGTTTCCTCATCAAACTTCTCACCAGCGCTTGGAGATGAGACGCCATTTGATGGTAATAAAGAAACTTCAAAGGTTTGTTTCCTCGTCAAACTTCTTACCAGCGCTTGGAGGTAAGATGCCATTTGACGGCTGTAGAGAAACTTCACCATCTTCCCTTTTGACTTGACGTCTTTGAAAGGTTGTCATGTGGGCCCGCGCTCTTTTGAGGGGCTAATGACTTTGTTGGAAGGCGGACGAACTGTCCTCGGGGTGAAAACTGCCATTCGTCGTCTGGTGCCTGGGGGAATCAACAAACTGTTTTCCTAATAGGAAAACTGCCATTCGTCGACTCTGTGGGGAACTAAACAACCCAGAAACAGACAAACTGTTTGAAGAAACTGCCATTTGTCGATCTCTTTGAGTGTTTAATAGACAAACTGTCTTTTCTTGGGAAAAGACTGCCATTTGTCAATTGCTAGGGGAACAAACTGTCTTCTACTAGGAGAGACTGCCATTCGTAGACCCTGCTGGATGAAAGTGAGCAAACTGTCTTCTGCTGAAAGAGACTGCCATTTGCTGACTGCTAGGGAATCAAACTGTCTTCTGCTGAAAGAGACTGCCATTTGTAGACCCTGTTGTGAGAAAGTGAGCAAACTGTCTTCTGCTGAAAGAGACTGCCATTTGCTGACTGCTAGGGAATCAAACTGTCTTCTGCTGAAAGAGACTGCCATTTGTAGACCCTGTTGTGAGAAAGTGAGCAAACTGTCTTCTGCTGAAAGAGACTGCCATTTGCTGACTGCTTGGGGAATCTTTAAATGAAACAAACTGTCTTCACGAAGAAGGCTGCCATTTGTTATTTTTGTTTGAAAAAGTAAGTGAACTGTCTTCTGCTAACAGAGACTGCCATTCACTGACTCCGTTGGGTATTTAACGGACAAACTGTTTTTCTTCTGGGAAAGACTGCCATTTGTCGACTTCGCTGGTGATCATGAGCTATCTTCTGGATGAAGACCATCATTCACTGATTCTGCTGGAGAATCACTTGTCAACCTGCCGGAAGATTCTTGGCTGGGGAATTCCAAAAGTGAACAAACTATCTCTTCGGGGAAGAGACTACCATTTGTTGCCTTGCTTAGGGAGATCCCTCTGCATGGATTGTTGTCTTGAAGGAAAAAGTTTCTCCAGAACTTGCAGGGGAAACTTAAGTTCATGCCCCAATGACTCGGGCATTCTCATGATTAAAAGCCTAATTTGACTATGCAGTTGTAATGTATGCATGAATATGATGTCAAATATAGAATGTAAAGTGAATGTGAATAGAATTGTCGCGGATGTAAAATCCTATGATACGACTTGAATTCTTGTTGACCAGAAGGTGTCCTCTTCTTGTAGTTCGAACTCTGTTGGGGATATCTGATTATCAGTTGTCCGCTGTCCGAAGTAAGTAGTATGAAGTAAAGATCCGTCAACGGGAGATGTTCGCAAAGCGACCTCATGGGGAAATCTTGGTTCCCGGAGTCTCAACCGTTTTCGGAGCAACTGTTTGCATTCTTCCTATTGTTTGTATACCTCAGAAAGAAATTTCACCTTTATTTTTGCAAGTAAAATTCATTTTATTTTATGAAAACATTTGTTTCAAGAAAAAATGACCTTTTAAACTTAAAATGCCTTTCAAGAAACTGAATAAGACTAGATTGCAAAGGAAAAGCACAAGGCTCAAATTATTATTTATGGAATGGTAATCAGCCAAATGCTTGATTCCATGGAGTATTTACAAAGTTGGAAATTGGTAATTTTCGGGAAAAGGGCTACGATGAAACGTGACAACCGTTATCTCTCCCTTCCACTCCGAGTTGCGCTGTATTCGTGCTTCGTAGAAGATGACTTACTGCTGATGAACACTCCGCTATGGATTTTGAATGATCAAGTTTGTCCTGAACACAGTTACTTGCCATTTATCCCTAACTTTTGCGTAAACTACCCCTTTCAGGTTTTAAGTTTACCGGGATTGATTATTATATTATTTTTTTTTATGTCTCTAGCTTTTGCCTGAATCGCCCTTTCGGGTTTTCGATTCACCGAGACGCTCTTTTTTGCCTAAGCCGCTCTTTGCGAGTTTTCAACTTAGCGAGCTGTTCTTTTGTTTATTTAGGCGAAGTATTTCTTGACTGCGTCGACGTTCACAGGACGGGTGAATTCTTCTCCATCCATAGTCGTGAGTATTAAGGCTCCTCCTGAGAAAGCTCTCTTGACCACGTAGGGGCCATCATAATTGGGAGTCCATTTCCCTCTCGAATCTGTGAGAAAAGATTGAATCTTTTTGAGTACAAGGTCGCCTTCTTTGATTATGCGAGGTCGAACCTTTTTGTCGAAAGCTTTCTTCATTCTTTGTTGATATAGCTGACCGTGGCATAAAGCTGTCATGCGCTTTTCTTCGATTAAGTTCAATTCATCGAATCTGCTTTGACACCACTCGGCTTCTGTTAATTTTGCCTCCATCAAGACTCTCATTGATGGGATATCAACCTCTATAGGTAGGACTGCCTCCATGCCATATACAAGGGAGAAAGGAGTTGCTCCAGTCGAAGTACGTACTGATGTACGGTAACCATGAAGAGCATATGGGAGCATTTCATGCCAATCCTTGTAAGTGATGACCATCTTCTGAATGATTTTCTTGATATTTTTGTTAGCTGCTTCTACAGCTCCATTCATCTTTGGTCTGTAAGGAGATGAGTTGTGATGTTCGATCTTGAATTCTTCACAAAGCTCCTTCATCATTTTGTTATTCAAATTTGACCCGTTGTCAGTGATTATCTTGCTAGGAATGCCGTAGCGACAGATGATGTGATTCTTGATAAACCTGACGACAACTTGTCTTGTGACGTTTGCATATGAAGCTGCTTCAACCCATTTGGTGAAATAGTCTATAGCTACCAAGATGAAGCGATGTCCGTTGGACGCTTTTGGCTCGATCATTCCAATCATGTCGATTCCCCACATGGAGAAAGGACAAGGGGAAGAGAGTATGTTGAGAAGAGATGGTGGCACATGAATTCTATCGGCGTAGATCTGACATTTGTGACACCTCTTTGCGTACTGGTAGCAATCTGACTCCATTGTCAGCCAATAATATCCTGCTCTCAGTATTTTCCTGGTCATGGTGTGTCCATTGGTGTGAGTACCAAAGGAACCTTCATGTATTTCTCTCATGAGTATTTCTGCTTCTTTTCTGTCAACGCATCTGAGCAGAACCATGTCGAAGTTTCTCTTGTACAGAATATCTTCATTCAGGAAGAATCTACAAGCTAACTTTCTCAATGTCTTTCTATCTTTCTTTGACGCCCCAAGAGGGTACTCTTGCTTTTGAAGAAAGTTCTTGATGTCGTGATACCACGGTTTGTCGTCGATGATTGCTTCTACTGTGAACACATGAGCGGGCCTATCCAGGCGCATAACATCGATCTGAGGAATGTCATTCCAATGATTTACCCTAATCATGGAAGAGAGTGTGGCTAATGCATCAGCCAAATTATTTTCTTCACGAGGAATGTGATGAAAATCTACCCTGTCGAAGAATGGTAATAATCTTCTCGCGTAGTCTTTGTAAGGGATTAGCCCAGGTTGGCGTGTTTCCCATTCTCCTTTGATTTGATTGATGACCAAAGCAGAATCTCCATATACATCCAAGTGTTTAATTCTTAGATCCATGGCTTCTTCGAGACCCATGATGCAAGCTTCATATTCGGCCTCATTGTTTGTGCATTTGAAAGTTAATCTGGCAGTAAATGGAATATGGGTACCCTGAGGTGTAACAATGATTGCCCCAATTCCTCGTCCATAAGTATTGACAGCTCCGTCAAAGATTAAGCCCCACTGGGATCCTATCTCAGGTCCTTCGTCTGGTAGTGGCTCATCGCAATCTTTCATCTTGAGGTACATGACGTCCTCGTCCGGAAAGTCGAAACTGGTTGATTCATGACCATTGAGTGGGTGGTGAGCCAGGTGCTCAGCTAGAATGCTTCCTTTCACGGCTTTCTGTGCGTGATACTCAATGTCGTATTCTGATAATAACATCTGCCAACGGGCAATCCTCCCGGTTAAGGCAGGCTTCTCAAAGATGTACTTGATTGGATCCATAGGAGAGATCAAACAAGTAGTATGTCGAA